>NC_057800.1:652547415-652812042 GCF_018294505.1 Triticum aestivum | reverse complement strand
ACGGAAGGTGAAATTGGTATCACGCATCTAATCTAGAGTTCTTCCAGTACAAAAGAATTACAATTGTCTTGACGAAAGCAAATGTATTTTCAACGACTAATTTTTTTTGTGCTAAGGTGCAACAGAAGTTATGTCTGCTTTGCAGTATTTTTTGGGTCATAGACAACAGTATTATAATCTGGAGATGCTACAAAACATCGATTGGACTATCAGCATGCTTGTAGAAGTATCAAGCAGAAATTTCACCCAGAACTGGCACTTTTGGCGACATGGGATGAAGCCAGACTGTAAGATAGCCCCTGCAGTTTTTTTCTGAGGGAAGATCCAGTTGATGTTAGCATGTATGAACGAACTTTTAAGTCCGCTGATCATGTTGTACACCTGTTGTGACCTATACTGACGTTCAACTACCCCAGCATTCCAACACCTTTTCCTGCAAGTAGTGAACATCTGACATTGAAGATAACAATTTCGTAACAATTTGTACAGTATTCATGTTCAAGACTTGAGCAGTTGCCTAATTCAGAACAAACAAAAAAACCAAATGGTTGCAACAACCTGTGACGACATGAGCTACAACTATATTTAAACAAATTGCACTACTTAACTCGAACCATATATTACAGGGAGCTCACCGGAAATCATGAAAATCTGTGTGATGTCTGATTCGGAGATTAGAGACACGTGAAGGCATGTGTGGCTTCATTCGTTCGGTGGGCTGGGCACAATATATCATTTATCTCTGTATTCATACTTGAGAATCCAACCATCTATCACTAGTGCAGAACCAGACAATAGCTTCGGTTCGTAAGGCCCTTTAGTGCCGGTTCCATAACCGGCACTAAAGTGTGGGCACTAAAGCCCCCCCCCCTCCCCCCCCTTTAGTATCGGTTCAGCACGAACCGGTGCTAAAGGGCAACCACGTGGCACGAGCCAGCTCCGGGGGCCGGGAGCCCTTTAGTACCGGTTGGTAACACCAACCGGTACTAAAATGTTTGGGGGGTTTTTGGTTTAATGATTTCTTTTTCATTTAATTTTGTGTTTTCCATTTTAATTCTTTTTTGTTTGCTGGTATTTTATGATACTACACATTGTACACGTTATGCATATATATATATATATATAGAATTTCTAGTATAACCAATCATATATATATCATCAATGTCTCGCAAACCACCATATTAATTCACACATACACACATGTATAGCTATATACAATTTCTCCTACATATGCATGTTGCCTTCGGAGCCAGTGGCATTAGCCTAATTGGTGCCTTCGGAGCACGATGACAATTGGAAGTGGTTCATGACCTGGTCGATGGGGGCGGTAGCGGGTAATAGTATTCTTCCTTCGGATTTATGACCTGGTCGAGCAAAAATCCCGCTATTTCCTCTTGAAGTGCTTCTACGCGCTCCGTTTCTAGGAGCTTGTCCCGCACCTCTGTGAACTGTTAAGAAGGAGATCAATATGCATGTGTATTAGTTGTGTGACTAGATATCGATAATGGTGTAAAAATTGTGAATAGTGTTCTGACAAGCGTACCCATTCCTGTCTTTGAGATCTGCTCCTTTAAAGGTGTAAAAATTTTGAATAATTAATCAAGCATGATAATTAAAGAGATGGCAGCTAGCTAGCTAGCTAGTACTACTTAATTACTTACCTTGGGTCAAAACCATTTCAGATGTCGTTTCCATTTGCCTTCCGTGACGCTGATGAACATTGCCCAAGCCCTGCCCGCCGACAAAGAAAATGAATAAAGGGGTTATTAAATAGTTCATATCATGAAATGACGAACTAATAGATATAATCTCGAATACATCGTCTCGAATAATAGATATAATCTCGAATACATTGTCTCGAATAATAGATATAATCTCGAATACATCGTCTCGAATAATATATAATATTGAATAGTACATCACTGGCTAGGTAGCTAATTAAAGATCGAATACTACAGAAGAATCTAGGACACTCGCGGTTCCTGCGGCGCGGGCGGTGGGCACCCAAAGAGAAGGAACCCTCACAGGATCATAGCTAAAGTGAGATCCCTGAAGAAACTGCCAGGTATTGGAGAACCTGCCGCCCTCTAACGCAACCATGTAGCGATGGATGTGCTCGTCCTCCTCCCTGACACGGCGACGTACCACCTCCGGCGGGGCCGGCTCCCTCCGCACCGAAACTGGCCCACGCGAACGCCACCAAACGAGATCAGGGTCGACGACGGGACCCGGGGCTGGGTTCCTCATCAAGCGGCACGCCCCTCCAGGCAGCACCTCCCAGTGCCAGCCCGGTGGAGCCCAACCCCGGACATGGGTCAGTCGGACGTCGTTCCGGACGGGTCGACGGCGAGGATGCGGGCCGGGCTTCGTCGAGAACAAATACTAGCTATATGCCCGCAAAAAGTAACATTTTTTCAATGATTGGATTTTGATAACTAAAATTTCTAACATTTCTATATACCACTAATTATGCTATCATTGCATATGTCAAAATTCTATATGCTATTTCATACTAATTAAGCATCTAACACTAAAAACAGAAAACACAACTTTTATACATCCATTAAAAAATTGAAAAACAACATTATATAAAAAATTTCCGTACTAATTAAACACTAATTATATCCATCTAACATGCACTCATACAGTAGTAGAAAAAGGGTCAAACGTGAAGCACATTAGTGCCGGTTTGTATTTGAGCCGGCACTAATGTATACATTAGTGCCGGTTCCAACGGCTAGCCGGGCCACTTTCATTAGTACCGGTTCGTGGCGAACATTTAGCACCGGTTCGTGCCACGAACCGGTACTAATGAGAGTGGTGGCAGGATGTTGTCAGACTGGGCCCCTCCAGCCCCTTTAGTACCGGTTCTTGGCACAAACCGGTACTAAAGGTCGTCCTACACAAACCCTTCGTCCACCCGAGCTCGCTTTGTTCTCCCCTTTCCCCTCTCCTCTCTCTGTTCTTCCCCTCTTCCTCTCGAGCTCATCACACATTTTGCCCAAAATTTGTCAAGATTTGAAGGCCCCCATCCATTCAAATGATCACAAAGGTTAGCAACTTTGTCCTTTCATCTCTCATTGCTAGATTAGCTCTTGCAATGCTTTATATAGTGATTAATTTGTGAGTTTAGTAATTTGGGAGGATATATATATATATGTGCTAGTATTTGATTTATATGCAATTTGAGGTCAAAAATAACACTTAGTTTGCATATGTAGGTGTGGTTTACTTAGTGCCTTCTAAATCTCCGTCGTAACCACCGTCGATCGCCCGCACCGTCCCGTCGCCGGCACCACCTTGTGGTGAGCCTCTTGTTCATGAAATTTTATATAAAAATTGATGTTTGTGTGATTTGGATATATAGTTACTCGTATAATTATCTCACCCGTACGTTGTTTGTTATACATATAGTGCCATGGTTTTGATATCCGTCCCCGTCGGCCCTCGTCCTTGTTATGATTCGGATGTGGCATATATATTCTCTTTTAAAACTAGTTGCATTTCGTGTTTATGACAAATTATGCCCATCAAGTTGACATAGAAATTTTTTCTAGGAGGTATGTGAACCAGAAATTCCAACCGACCCTATTGTCGAGAGGTTAAATTTAGTTGAAAGAGAAAACAAGTACTTGAAAGAAAAATTGAAAAGAATTGAGGGGGAGAAGATGGAATTGGAGTTGCATGTTGCCGATGTCGTCGATGATCACAAGATCAAGATGGAGAAAATGCGCTTGAAGATTAGAAAGATTAGAAAATATGCCATCGATAGTGAGGCTTGGTATCATTATGCTGTTGAATCCATTGTTACCTTAGTTGCGATCTTGATCGCATTTGTTGTTGCATTTAAATGCTTTAGCTAGAGAGTTATTTGTTTGTTGCATTTAAGTGTTGTATGAACTTTATGTATGAACTTGTATTAATTTGGTCTATTCGGTGTTGTGTAATGAAGATGAGCCGGCAATGGATGTACGATGACCGATGCTCTCCCCAGTTCGTTGAGGGCGTGCATACTTTTCTGCTTGCGGCTAAGGCAAACAAGCGGGCGGATGGTTTTATGCCTTGTCCATGTGCTGGCTGTAAGAATGGTCAGAATTACTCTACGTCAAGAACCATTCATGTCCACCTGTTTAAGTCCGGTTTCATGCCCAACTATAATGTTTGGACCAAGCACGGAGAAAGAGGGGTTATGATGGAAGACAATGAAGAAGAAGATGACGACGACAGCTATCCTGGCCATGGGTTCCCTGAATATGATGATACAACAATGGGGGAAGAAGCTGAGCTGGTAATGCGGGAAGAAGTTGAGCCGGCAATGCGGGAAGAAGCTGAAGAAGAGGCATCAGATGACCCCGTTGATGATCTAGGTCGGGCCATTGCCCATGCAAAGAGAAACTACGCAAGTGATTTGGAGAAGAAGAAGTTGCAGCGCATGTTAGAGGATCACAAAAAATTGTTGTACCCGAATTGCGTAGGTGACAAGAAAAAGTTGGGCACCACACTGGAATTGCTGCAATGGAAGGCAGAGAATGGTGTATCTGACAAGGGATTTGGAAAGTTGCTGGTAATGATAAAGGATATGCTTCCAAAGGACAACAAATTGCACGAGAGTACATACGAAGCAAAGAAGGCTGTCTTCCCTCTAGGGTTAGAGGTGCAGAAGATACATGCATGCCCTAATGATTGCATCCTCTACCGCGGTGAGTACGAGGATTTGAATGCTTGCCCGGTATGTGGTGCATTGCGCTATAAGATCAGCCGCGATGACCCTGGTGATGTCGAGGGCAAGCACCACAGGAAGAAGATTCCTGCCAAGGTGATGTGGTATGCTCCTATAATACCACGGTTGAAACGTTTGTTCCAAAACAAAGAGCATGCCAAGGCGATGCGATGGCACAGAGAAGACCGTAAGAAAGACGGAAAGTTGAGAGTACCCGCTGACGGGTCGCAGTGGAGAAAAATCGAAAGAAAGTATGGGAAGGAGTTTGCAGATGACGCAAGGAACGTATGGTTTGGTCTAAGCGCAGATGTCATTAATCCTTTTGGGGAGCAGAGCAGCAACCATAGCACCTGGCCTGTGACTCTATGTTTGTATAACCTTCCTCCTTGGTTGTGCATGAAGCGGAAGTTCATTATGATGCCAGTGCTCATCCAAGGCCCTAAGCAACCCGGCAACGACATTGATGTGTACCTAAGGCCATTAGTTGAAGAACTCTTACAACTGTGGAATGGAACAGGTGTATGTGTGTGGGATGAGCACATGGGAGAAGAATTTGAACTAAAGGCGTTGTTGTTCGTGACCATCAATGGTTGGCCTGCTCTCAGTAACCTTTCAGGACAGACAAACAAGGGATACCGCGCATGCACGCACTGTTTGGAGGATACCGACAGTATATATTTGGCTAATTGTAAGAAGAATGTGTACCTGGGACATCGTCGATTTCTTTTGAGCAGGCATCCCGTAAGAAAGAAAGGCAAGCATTTCAAAGGTGAGGCGGATCACCGGACGAAGCCTCGCCACCGTACTGGTGCTGATGTACATGATATGGCCAAGGAATTGAAGGTGGACTTTGGAAAGGGTCCTGGTGGACAACCTGTTCTGAATGACGCTAACGGATGCGCACCCATGTGGAAGAAGAAATCTATATTTTGGGACCTGCCCTATTGGAAAGACCTAGAGGTCCGCTCCGCAATCGACGTGATGCACGTGACGAAGAATCTTTGTGTGACCCTGCTTGGCTTCTTGGGCGTGTATGGGAAGACAAAAGATACACCTGAGGCACGGGAGGACCAGCAACGTATGCACGGAAAAGACGACATACATCAGGGTCATGCAAGCTACGCTCTTACCAAAGAAGAGAAAGAAATCTTCTTTGAATGCCTGCTCAGTATTAAGGTACCGTCTGGCTTCTCGTCGAATATAAAGGGAAATAAACATGGCAGAGAAAAAGTTCCAGAACCTAAAGTCTCATGACTGCCACGTGATTATGACGCAACTGCTTCTGGTTGCATTGAGGGGGCTTCTACCGGAAAACATTTGATTAGCCATTGTGAAGCTATGTGCATTTCTCAATGCAATCTCTCAGAAGGTAATCGATCCGGAAATCATACCAAGGTTAGAGAATGATTTGGTGCAATGTCTTGTCATTTTCGAGTTGGTGTTCCCACCATCCTTCTTCAACATCATGACACACGTCCTAGTTCACCTATGCGAAGAGATTAACATTTTGGGTCCTGTATTTCTACAAAATATGTTCCCCTTTGAGAGGTTCATGGGAGTCTTAAAGAAATATGTTCATAACCGTGCTAGGCCAGAAGGAAGCATCTCCAAGGGCCATGAAAATGAGGAGGTCATTGAGTTTTGTATTGACTTTATTCCTGACCTTAAGCCGATTGGTGTTCCTGAATCGCGGCATAAGGGCAGACTAGATGGAAAAGGTACGCTACGAGGGGAACAAATAATATGTATGGACGGACATTCTCTCACTGAAGCACACTACACAGTTCTACAGAATTCCGCCTTGGTGGCTCCGTATATGGATGAACACAAGAATTTGCTACGCTCCAAACACCCGGAGCGGGTCTGATGACTGGATTACACGGAACAAATCAGGAGTTTTGCCAGTTGGTTGCAGACACGTACCATGCATGACACCTCTATTGAAGATGACCTGTACTTGTTGTCCCAGTTACCATCTTCGAATATAATGACTTTCAAAGGGTACGAGATAAATGGTAATACATTTTACACGATCGCCCAAGATAAGAAGAGCACCAACCAAAACAGTGGTGTCCGCTTTGATGCAGAAACCAAGACGGGAAAGGAAACATACTATGGTTATATACAGGACATATGGGAACTTGACTATCGACGTGGTTTGAAGGTCCCTTTGTTTCGGTGCAAATGGGTCAATATGACACGAGGCGGGGTAACGGAAGACCCACAGTACGGAATGACAACAGTGGATCTCAACAATCTTGCGTATGCAGACGAACCATTCATCCTAGCCAATGATGTGGCACATGTTTTCTATGTGAAGGACATGTCTACCAAGCCAAGAAAAAGAAAAGATAAGGAAGCGAATGCATCGTACGATGAGCCAAAGCGGCATATAGTTCTTTCTGAGAAGAGAAATATCGTGGGAGTCGATGACGAGACAGACATGTCAGAAGATTATGAAAAGTTTGATGAAATTGCTCCATTCATAGTGAATATTGACCCGAGCATCCCGTTAAATGATGAAGATTTTCCATGGTTACGGCACAAAGGGACACACGCGAAGAAAAAGTTTCACACCCAAAGATCTGGGATGTGATCGGCTTCACTATCATCACTTTCTTCTGTGTTTCACACCCAGGAGGGAATCTCTGTAATAGTTAGGGTAGTTATGTGTTTTGGCATTTGAAACGCGAACAAATTTTATGTGCAAACGAATTCTTTCATGCCTTTACTGGTTTTTAAAGTTAAGCTATTCACAAACTAGTGATTCACACTAATTTCAAATAATTCAAAATTTAAACTATTCAAATTTGAAAACTATGGACACTAACAGAAAGTTTGTAATTTTTTGTACCTAAAGCAAAAATATTCACAAAGAAACTCTAAATACACAAAAACACAACTCAAAAATAAACAAAGAAAAAAAATAAAATAAAAAGCCCGCCTACTGGGCCAGAGCGGCCTGCATACGACTAGAAACCCAACCTGTTGTTGGGCCAGGATGCAGGCCCGCAAAGGCCCAGTAGGCCCACATGGCAGCACAAAACATGTAGGCCCAGTAGGCCTGCTTTGGAGAGGAGCTCGAGAGAGCTACCGCACGGGGGGTTATAAACCAGTGCGGACGCCCCTCGGCTAGCGAGGTAGGACTAAACTTGCCGCACCGCACCTGCGCCAGCGCACCCCCTTTAGTACCGGGTGGTGGCACCAACCGGTACTAAAGGGGGGGGGCCTTTAGTATCGATTGGAGCCACCACCCGGTACTAAAGGGGGTGTGCTTCCCGCCGCTTGGCCTGGCCAAAACAGGCCTTTAGTACCGGTTGGTGGCTCCAACCGGTACTAAAGGTCCATCCTATATAACTAAACACTTCAAATATTTCAGTTTCTCATCTGCTTCTTCTCCTCTGCCCCGTCGCCCGCGGCCCCTGTCTCCATATCCCTCGTCGCCGCCCCCGTCGCCGCCCCGTCCCCGTCGTCGCCTCCCCGTCGTCCCCGTCCCCGTCGTCCCTGTCGTCACCGCCGCCCCGTCCCGCGTCATCCCCGTCCCTGTCATCGCCGCCCCGTCCCCGTTGTCACCGCCCCGGCCCGTACGTCCCCGTCCCCGTCGTCGCCGCCCCGTCCCTGTCCCCGTCGTCGCCATCCCCGTCGTCGCCGCGCCCGTCGCCGTCCCCGTCGCCGCCCCCCGTCGCCTCTCGCCTCGCCGGTGAGCACACACACACATACATTTTTTTAGTTTTTTAGTTATAGAAATAGTTATAAAAATGTTAGAAAGTTTTCTTTTTTTAGTTATAGAAATAGTTAGTTATATAGCATTGTTAGAAATGTTATAGAAATGTTAGAATTGTTAGAAATTTTTCTGTTTTTTAGTTATAGAAATAGTTATAAAAAAGTTAGAATTGTTAGAAATTTTTCTGTTTTTTGGTTATAGAAATAGTTATAAAAAAGTTAGAAATTTTTCTTCTTTTAGTTATAGAAATATTAGAAATGTTATACAAATGTTAGTTATATATATAGAAATGTTATAATTTTTTTCTTTCTGTTTTTTAGTTATAGAAATATTGGAAATGTTATAGAAATGTTAGTTATATAGCATTGTTAGAAATGTTATAGGAATGTTAGTTATATAGAAATGTTAGAAATTTTAGTTATCAAAATCCAATCATTAAAAAAATGTTACTTTTTGCGGGCATATAGCTAGTATTTGTTCTCGATGATGCCCGGCCCGCATCCTCGCCGTCGACCCGTCCGCAACGACGTCGGGCTGACCCATGTCCGGGACTGGGCTCCGCCGGGCTGGCACTGGGAGGTGCTGCCTGGAGGGGCGCGCCGCTTGATGAGGAACCCGGCCCCGGGTCCCGTCGTCGACCCTGATCTCATTTGGTGGCGTTCACGTGGGCCAGTTTCGGTGCGGAGGGAGCCGGCCCCGCCGGAGGTGGTACGTCGCCGTGTCAGGGAGGAGGACGAGCACGTCCATCACTACATGGTTGCGTTGGAGGGCAGCAGGTTCTCCAATACCTGACAGTTTCTTCAGGGATCTCACTTCAGCTATGATCCTGTGAGGGTTCCTTCTCTTTGGGTGTCCACCGCCCATGCCGCAGGAACCGCGAGTGTCCTAGATTCTTCTGTAGTATTCGATATATAATATTCAAGACGATGTATTCGAGATTATATATTATTCGAGACAATGTATTCGAGATTACATCTATTATTCGAGACGATGTATTCGAGATTATATCTATTATTCGAGACGATGTATTCGAGATTCTATCTATTATTCGAGACGACGTATTCGAGATTATATTCGATGATGCTTATTATGTACTATGATTGATTCAGTTTTTCCTTATTAATTGATTGCATCCATGCATTGTAATTTGAATATATTTCTTTTGGATTAGTTAAACAAAACCTATGGCGAACAATACCGGCAGAGAGGGAGAAGAGGCCCTATTCAGTATCATACTCAATCCTCGCGGGCCAGATGATGATCAGAATGAAGAAGATTATGATGGCTTCGAATATCTAAACAACACCGGGGAGGGTGATATGATGTTCGATCACGATGACTGAATTGATGAAGTCATGAACTATGAACATGACGAAGAAAATGTTGATCTTGAAACAACAAAGACCGGCGAGGTATATATATTTATATAAGCAGGCATCTGGTGATCATCACATGTTTTAAATGACTTGAAGATATATTAACGAATCGATCTTTCTTCTTTCAGCCATCCGGATTGAGCAAATCTTCAGGCAACAGGACGAAACGAGGCCCGAACAAAAAGTTGAAGGAGGGCGTAAAGTACACTATCGAGGCAATCAGACCTAATGGCGAACCATTAGCGCCTAAGAAGATTGCAGACAGTGTGGAGTTCGTCAGTGTGGAGTTCTTGTGAAGGACCTACTCCCGATCTCCCTTCAAGAATGGAGAGAGCCAGCAAAGCCATGTCCAGATCTTACTTTTGTCGACGACAGATAAAAAGGTCTGCTTTGGGATACTCTCATGGAACACTTCACCCTACCAGATCATTTCACAGAAGCAGATGTGCAGAAAGTCAAGGACGCTGCTCTTAGGAAGATGGCGGTTGCATTCAAGAACCACAATAATCGTGAATGGGACAAGTACGTCAAGGGAGGAAGGAAGACTCCAGTATTCGAGGGAACACTATAGAAGCAAAGTGCTCATTGGGACGATTTCGTGAAATTCAAGGATTCAGAATTAGCTAACACTACTAGGAAAAGGCCTACTAATGGCGCACTGGTTTTGCCTACTAATGGCGCATTACCAGTCCGCCATTAGTAGCACGCCACTAGTATATCTTACTAATGGCGCACCACAGGTGCGCCATTAGTGTCTGGTATACTAATGGCGCACCAACTAGTGCGCCGTTAGTATGTATCAGCATGCGCCATTAGTGTGCCTCCCGGGGGCCATACGTAAGCATGGCTTTGTCATACTAATGGCGCATTCTCTGTTGATGCGCCATTAGTATCCTTTGGCATACTAATGGCGCACCTGGTGGTGATGCGCCATTAGTATGAATATTTGATTTTTTTTCCTTTTCTGATTTTTGCGCAGGTTACAAAATATATTATTAGACAAAATATAAAATATCTTATTAGACAGAATATAGACAGCAGCACACAGCAACATCAGATTCATCGAATACAATAGAAGATTAGTCACCGAATACAATTCATCATATTAGTCTCCGAATTCAAAAGACCGAACAAAGATAAAACATTACAAGTCTCAAGACCGCGAATATCGATCATCTAAACTACCATCACATAGAAGAGAGCTGTGGTCATCACGATGAGCATCATCGCGATCAAACTGGTCTTCATCCGGTTCCTCCAACGCTCCCTCCTCTCTCCCGCTAGATAGCGGGCGTATCTAGATTCGGCCTCCGCCCTAGTGGTGTACCCTTTGTAACTATTACCACTGAAACGGTGAACCTGTCTCCGACACTCCTCCCAGTCCTCGTAGACTCCGGGAACCTTACCCTTGTACATGACATACGACGGCATCTCTATGCACAAGCCAAACAACAGACAATACATAAGCAATATGTAAGTATGCAACAAAAGGATCGGAAGAGAAAAGCAAGACATTAATAGCACGATTCATGGTCCTACTAATAAATAGCATCGATTACATCTAAGTTGAACGACTGTCCAAACCAAAGAGACATACGAATTCATTAAAGTATAATTACAACATGAGCTAATCAATGTTTCAGAACTACACATCACTACTTTGACTCGACTCATCGGACAGGAACATGGATGAAGCCGCCGTCTATCATAATGGTCATGAAATCGCGGTCATTGTCACCCTACATTTGTAGAATTTCATCTATCTCACTGTTGGACGATTGATATCTAAGGAAGAACTGCCCCGAGGTATGAAGGACATCTTGATGGATGATGTCCGCAAACTCCGACTGGATGCGAAAGAATTCTTGTCTGAGGTCCGCGTCCTGGACTGCTGACAAGCTCGCGACCCAATCTTTGAGATTATCTGGTAGCAGAAGTTGATGATGGTCCCTTACGATCGCCCGCATGTGATGAAGGGCATAGTAGGCATCCTTCTGACCGCCAGGCGGCTGCTTGACGCAGCAGAACTTCGTATTGTGTGAGAACATGTGCTTGCCGTACTTACGAACTGCCCTGGTGAAGGTGCCTCCAGATTTGGCGTAGGCGGGGAGAACATCATCAAGAACTTTCTTGACATTTGTGTAGTCTATCTTGGAGTTACGGTTCGGGTCTAAATACGTGGCCATGGAATATTTCGGGCTTAAGAGGATGAGTGTGCAATGTGTGTCACTGCACAGAACACAGAATGTTAGAAAAAAAAGAACGATCGAAATCTAAGAAATCATATGTTACGGGGCGATTAAGGGATGACTTACTCGGGAAAGTAAGCCACAAGGAAGTTATCCTTATCTGGGTTTGCCAGAATGACGCCTTCGAGGTGTGAACTCGCAACTTGGCGGTCCCCAGCGCTGCTCAAGTGCTTGGCACACATGTAGAAGGGGTCGACTATCACGATGTCCGGGGTCTTGTCACTAATGATCCGCATCTCCATACTCAGCGAAAACAGCCGAATGAAGGTGTAGTGTAGCGGATGAAGGTTAAACATAGCAAAGATGTCATCAAACCGCAGGATGATCGTACCCCCAATGTCGCCATCCACAAAGCCCTTGCCCTCTGGCACCTTGGCCACGAAAACCGGGTATGCCACATCCTTCTCTCTGAGACGCCGCTTCTCCAAAGAAAGAACACTGTCGTGCAGACTCCGCATAGCACCAGTTGCAGCATTCAGCATATTTGGCGGTAGCATCGCCCTACCCGCCACATGCACCCTCCTCGAGATATCCTTAGGTGAAGGTGGCCCGTCCTGAGCACGGATCAAACTCGGTGCCGGCTGGCTCGCACCGGCGCCCTTGTTAGTCTTTCGGTTCCGTCCCTTCTTCTTGATCTCCTGTAATGGGACCGAGTTTTGCTCACAGACCGCCTTCTTGAGCGTGTTGGGGCTGATAATATTTCGCACCTCAGCTATCTGAGGCTCGGTGAAGGCGGGAGCTGGAGGCGTGTCCTGAGAACTGAACGCCAGACGATGCCTATTGCAATTGGATTTCTCCGCCGTACCAGCTAGATCGCGGTCGTCTTGGTTGGGTTCTTGAGAAAGAGGCCCGCAGAACTCGTCAGCGTACCCATGTTCGGCAAAGTACTTATCAACTTTGGTAAATGTACCATCGTCGTTGTCATCGCCATCCGGATCCTGTGCCATAGGGCTGTCCGGTGTCACATCCCTAGCTTTACCCTGGCCCTGGACTAGCTTGGTTGCTGCATCATGTTCTATTTCAAATGAAATTTGAATTGAGGAATTTTCAAAGCCTCAGAAACCTTCTAAAAATGATCAACATTAAAATCTCGTCAAAGAAGTCCAAAAAAAATGTTCCTCTTAGTCTCTGAAAATATTGCAAAGAGGTAAAACTCAAAAACAATATTTTTGGTATCTCAGAGTTAATTATTTTGGGCCATTTGAATTAATCCAATAACTATTTGCTTTGGATTTATATTTAATATATATTAAATATGACTCCAACAATTCTGGAAGTTTGTGAGTGGCTTTGTATATATTTTGGCAAGCCACATAAAAATCTACAGAATTTATTTAAATGATTTAGTTGCTAAACTAAATCAAAACAAATGTCAGAAAAATAGAAAACAGAGGTAAAATAGGAAAAACAGAGAGGGAGGGAAACATTACCTGCAGCCCACCTGGGCCACTTACCTGTAGCCGGCCCAGCTCCTCCCGCTGGCCCAGCCCACCTCCTCCCCTTTGTCTTCTTCCTCCCCTCGCACCGAAGCAGCTCGGTGGCGAGCGCCGATGCCGCCTCGGCCACCTCCTGCCTCCCTGCTTGCCTCCGCTACTCCCTGGAGACGCCACGCGGCTCCCTCAGGCCTCTCTCAACTCCCTCCCGTGCTCATCCCCTTCTCCTGCTCTCCCTCTCGCTCCGCACCTCGGACCCGAACGGAGCCGTCGCCACCGACGCCGTTCGCCGCGGCCACCATCCCCCTCTCGCCTCCCCGACGCCTCCCAGAGCTCCGCAGTGCCTCCCTCGACCTCCTCGACGTCTCACGCGACCAGAAGGGCCCCGAGCAGCCGCCATCGTCATCATCCCCAAGCTTCGGCCCCGGCGCCGTTCTCCTGTCGAATTCGGCCACTCCGGCGCGCCCCCGAGCTCGCTGACCCTCCCTGCGCGATCCCCGTGAGTCCCTGCTCCGTTTCCCCCTAACCCCAAGTTCGATTTCGAGCTCTAGCCGCCCCCTCTACCGGAGCCGAGACGCTCCACCGCACAGACTCGTCGCCGGCGAAGCCCCGGTGACCAAACGGCCCCGCGCGTGCGTCCGTTGCACTCGCAACGACCCGTGGAGCAACGCTAGCGTGGCAGCTAGCTTGTTTGCAAGCCACAGCACTAACCCCGCACCCACCCGAGCTCCGGCCGCCGCCTCGGGCTCCACTCCGGCGGACTCCGTCCACCCCCGCACCTCCCGTTGGCCCCCCTAGGTGCGCACGGGCACGGGCTACCTTCTGGTGCCCTTCGCGCGTCCAGCCGTCGCCCGTAGCGCAACCCCGGTGAACTTCCGCCGCGTTCCGGGTCGCCGCCAGCCGAACTCCGGTGGCCAGTGACGTGGCTGGCTTAATTAGCCACTAATCACCGCTTTGTGACACTGACAGCAGGGCCCCACCTGCTAATTAATCATAGATTAGTTTCTGTTTAGTTTTTAACTAATCCAGTGGCCCCACCCGTCAGCATTGACTCTGCTGACGTGGCCTTTGACCCGGCCCCACCTGCCATTGACACTAAACAGCCCTGGGTCACTGACCAGTGGACCCCACTGGTCAGGTTTGACCTGGAGGCGCCCTGTTGACCTGCTGACGTCAAGGTGATGACATGCTGACGCCATAATTCATTTTCTGGAATTATTTTAATTCTAAATAATCAGAAAATTCCAGAAAATAGCTAAAACTTCAATAAATCATAGAAAATTAACCGTAACTCCAAATGAAATAAATTATATATGAAAAATTATCAGAAAAATTCAAGGAATCCATCTGTACCATTTTCATGCATGTTAGAACAACTTATAGCTGCTGTTTAGCACAAATCAATTAAAGGGCATTTAAATAATCACATATGGAGTTTGAATTTGAATCTTGTATTCAAACCAACTTCATTTAACTTGTTGCTAGATGCATTAGCCCAAAACACATTCATTTTGCTATGTCATGATCATGCATCATATTGTGCATTGCATTGATTGTGTTTCCTTCTGTGTTGCCGGTATTTGTCCCCTCTCGATAGACGTGATACCGAGGATGTGATCGTTGACACTGATGAAGACTCAATGTTATCTTCAGAAGTGCCAGGCAAGCAAAACCCCCTTGTTCATTCCGATACAATCCTACTCTCTCGCTCCTGCTCTCTTTTACTGCATTAGGACAACAACGATTCATCTGTTACTTGCTGCGGTAGCTGAACCCCTTTATCCTTTGCATGACCTGTCATTCCACAGTAAATAGATGAAACCCACTAGCATGAGTAGGAGTTGTTTGAGCCCTGTTGTGCCTACTCATTCATGTTTGTTTGTCATGCCTGCTACTGCTTAGAGTTGAGTCAGGTCTGATTCATCGGGGATGAATCAGAGGCGTGTGAACATGTCCTACTGTGTGTGAGCTAAGTGTGTGAACACGATTTGGTAAAGGTAGCGGTGAGAGGCCATGTAGGAGTACATGGTGGGTTGTCTCATTGCAGCCGTCCTCAGGAACTGAGTTCTGTGTTTGTGATCCATGATTCAGCTACTACCACGCATTGGGCCCGAAACCAATGGACCCTCTCGGCTTCTTGATCACCCTTGTCCTCTGTCCAGGAGTTGCAAGTAGTTTCTGGTGTTTGTAGTATGCTGGAGGCCGTGGACAGCGCTGACCGTAGGGGTGGGCTGTGATGCGGTAGGCACGTGGCCGGGTAACCGGGCACCCGTTTGGTGTCACGGAACCCTGTACACATCGTTTGGGGCTGTGAGCGAAACTCCGGCCGGATCTCCTCATGGATGGAACCCGAATAGGCGATAAACCTGGACTAGAGACTTAGGTGATTAGGTAGGTCGTGGCCGACACCCACGTTGGGCTTCCGCTTGAAGGTTGCCGAGTACATGTCGTGTAAACGGCGGTAAGTGGTGAGAGCGTGTGTGAAGAAGTACACCCCTGCAGGGTTAACCTAATCTATTCGAATAGCCGTGTCCGCGGAAAAGGACTTCTGGGTTGCTTATATCAGTTCATAGACAAGTGAAAGTGGATACTCTAAAATACGCAAGATAAGCGTGAGTGCTATGGATGGCGTTCTCGTAGGGAGACGGGAGCGGATCCATAGTGGTGTATTGATATGGTGAATATGTGGACTCGTGTGCGCCACCTCAAAAAAGTTACTCGCAGTCGTAGTTCAGGATAGCCACCGAGTCAAAGCTGGCTTGCTGCAGTCAAACTCCACCATCCCCTTTGTTGATAATGATGCATATGTAGTTAGTTCTGATGTAAGTCTTGCTGGGTACATTTGTACTCACGTTTGCCTATTTTATGTTTTTGCAGAGAGACTTCAGTCTCACTAGTAATTCCGCGTGGTCTTCGACGTTTAGCTTGATACCTCAGCTACGATCTTGTGCCCTCGGCAGGATCTGATAGATAGTCAGGCTTCTCAGCCTTTTTCATTTATAGTTGTCTGTACTCAGACATGATAGCTTCCGCTTGTGCTTTGACTTGTATGCTCTGAGTGTTGGGTCATGAGACCCATGTTTGTAATATCTCGCTCCTCGGAGCCTATTGAATAAACTACTTGAGTCGTAGAGTCATTTTGTGATGCCATGTTGTATTGCACATATCGAGCATATTGTGTGTATGTTATTGAAATGCTTGGTATGTGTGGGATCTGACCATCTAGTTGTTTATCTTTAGTAGCCTCTCTTACCGGGAAATGTCTCCTAGTGTTTCCACTGAGCCATGGTAGCTTGCTACTGCTCCGGAACACTTAGGCTGGCCGGCATGTGTCCTTCTTCGTTCCTGTGTCTGTCCCTTCGGGGAAATGTCACGCGATGAATACCGGAGTCCTGTTAGCCTGCTACAGCCCGGTTCACCGGAGTCCTGCTAGCCCAGTGCTACAGCCTGGATTCACTCGCTGATGACCGACACGTTCGATGCTGGGTCATGGATGCCTGTCCCTGTAAGTTTGTGCCACTTTGGGTTTACGACTAGCCATGTCAGCCCGGGCTCCTTATCATATGGATGCTAGCGACACTGTCATATACGTGTGTCAAAAGGCGCAAACGGTCCCGGGCAAAGGTAAGGCGACACCCGTGGGAATACCGTGCGTGAGGCCGCAAAGTGATATGAGGTGTTACATGCTAGATCGATGTGGCATTGAGTCGGGGTCCTGACAGCGTTGGTATCAGAGCTTGACTGCCTGTAGGATTACCAAGCCAAACTGGTCGAAGTTGAGTCTAGAAATTCTTTAGTTATATAAGGGAATTGATTGTGGGATGGAACGTAAGGCTCTTTTTATTCCTTATACCTTATGCCCTTCTGATCTGAGTCATCTTCTCTTCTACGGGGATTAAGAACTAGGCTATCTCTTCTTTCTATTAGGATCACGTGTTACCAATCAGTAGACTTATAAGTTTGTTGGATTTAAGCCTCAGTTCAGTTTCTACTTCCGTATGTTAATTGTTGATCTCGGAACCTTGATATTGTGCTTCTGAGTGGTTATGCCACCATTTTTGTGATTGTCTCAAATCTTTTTGAGCAATTATAGCCGTTATGCTGTCCGAGTCATCCCAGGTTTCTAAATAGTCCGATGCATTTGCAAATCCCTTCCTTCTGTTTCCGATGTTCCCATGGGCCAGATTAACCACACTAATCGGTGTGTTGAGGTAATTATTGCCTCGACATATATGTTGGAATTATTATTATGACCCTAAGTGCTTAGGGGATCATCTAGTGGTCTAGCCATGATTTGTGTCCTAGTGTGAAGATTCTGGCCTTTATTCTCGGAAGCATCCCGTGATGCTACTTAGTAGTAGGTATTCTACTCCTGGGTTCTGAACCCGGGATTCACTCTACCTACTTCATGTTGATAGTAATTGCTAGTGCCTTTAGGATATTAGTAACTTTTGCGATAGTCCTTGAAGTCCGTGGTATCTTCTTCTTCCAAATACCATGAACTACTTATGGCAGATGTTTATTGGATCAAAAAAAATCACAATTAGAGTACTCTTGAGGAGTTCTCCATTCATAAATCGTGACTCTGCCAGTTCTACCTTTCTGCATGGGTTATCCGGAAGAAATATGTTGAACTTGGTTCGACATACTAATCTATGCATCCACAACTCAGAAAGTTATATGTTCCTTTGAGTTGTTCTCTTTAGTTGCATTCTGACCCTCGTCTATCAATTGATAGTCAAGAGTATGCGTGCGTTCGTTCATCGATGCCTATGACTCTTGTGGTCTGTCAAGCCATTCTATTCCGGAATGACTAGGAGAAACAAACTCCAGTACCTCTTCCATATCTAGGATTGGGTCAAAGTAGTTGTATTCCGCAGATCAAATGCCAATCCAGCTTTTGGTTCTGCTCTACCTTGGAGTATTACATGTTTTATATCGAGATTGTTATAGGAATTGCACACCATCCCATGAACTCTTGGTACAGTGATACTTCTTGCCATCACTGTTCATTCCTCGGCCCTCGTGTTGATGCAACCGGAATACCGACAAATGAATTGTGATGTGTGAAATCAATACTGCTAGCAACTCTGTTGCTTGGTAGTTAAAGGATAATAATTTCATTCTTAGTATGTTGGTTTTCGAATCATCCTTCTAAGACTGATCGTGCTACCTAGTCCTTATTTCGGTGCACCCTTCGATTGATGAGTTAGGATCTTGTCAAGTCCTCACTCATTTGATCATATCGTCTTGCCCTCAAAAGCAAGATTGTTCTCGAGCTTAGTAACATACCGGTGGTTCGTGACTTTCCAAATATCTTCTTGGAGGTGTTACCGGGTTGTCACCTGACCGCTATGTTGAGTTCGTGATCAAGTTGGTTTCTTGTGAACCACCTTCTCTCCAAGAATCGGTGTTAGATATCCCTGAGCTAGTTGGTTAAGCTAGACAACAACTTGGAGAGTTGGAAGATAAAAGCTTGTCTGACTTAGTTCGTTCCAAAGGGATATTCTTGTGTAGTATGTGTTGAAGAAAGATGATATCTTCATCGATTGGTCCTTGTGATCAGTTGCTGGACCTATTGTCTTATCAATCCTTTGATTTGAGTGTGGGCTATCGTCAAATCAAATCAGTACCAACGATGCTCGTAATGTTGTCTTATTCGTGGTTGATCCCTCGAGCATACACCATTATATCTTTTAGGTCTGACCAATGCTATCACTTGTTCACTTAACTATGGAATTCCTTTTAAAAGGAAACCCAGATGAATTGTTGTTGTGCCCATTGACAACATCCTTGTCTTCTCCATAATTTTGCTGAACATTAAGCTAGTGTTGGAAACTTTTGAAAGCATTTGTTCATGCTAGCTCATGAAGCATATGTTTGGATGAAGGTAGTGACTTCCTTTAATTCATGTGCATCTGATGCAAGTTGCCGCCGTGGATTCGAGAAAGTCAATGTTGCTTTCTTTGGAATCATTCCAAATCAGTCATGCACACGTGCGAAGAATGCTGTGGTTTGAAGACATGCAACCTTCAATCTATATGTATCCCTAGCACACCAAGCCACTGATTGATTTGTTCAAGGAGAAGGAGTTCCTTCATAAGAGCTAATCCGGACTTATGAAAGAACTTCGATACCCTCGTTGATGGTTCCCCCTCCTGAACTCAGTAGTGTTTTATTATAAGACTACTATGTGGTCATGCTTGTCTGGGACAACGTGTTCACATGTTAGTAGCAGAACCAGCTCATGTTTTGGAACTTGCTATCGTAGTTCATCTCCCGAGAATCCCGCAACATTATCTCGTCGATTTGCGTTGCAAACTTTTATTTTTCTTCCTAGACTCGATGAGTCTGGAATATCCTGACACCAACCAGATCTGAATCTTAGGCAGATATGATGGGTTGGAACATTTCCCAAGAACTATAATATTGGTCTCTCGATAACCGGTAAGGTGGATGTCGTGGCCAACACACCCATCCGGTAGACCTATTATTATAGTATCTTATTTGATGGAATTGGCCACCTCCCCATAGGGATTTCGTAGGATTACTCCCTAGTTGCCCCTATGGATTTCTGTGTTCCGAAGTCCGACCTTTTTACTTGATGTTTTAGATATCAAACCATATCTATGAATGGGTTATACTAGCACATTAAGGAGAACATTAGAAGCGGAGTGCTAAATGTCTCTTGGTCGATCATCCAGATTTTATTTGCTTGGCCTCGCTAAGGTGAAATCTGAGAAAGTGTTATCCTCCTTCGCATCTGCATCGTCCATCGCTATTCATCATGGTAGTATGTTGTGTTGTCAGCACCCTTGACGCGGTTGTTGATAAAACCTTGATGATTGTGGAAATGCTCAAGTTCTTGAGAGCACGCACAAGCGCTACGTCTTATCATCGGCACTAGCTGGGATTGCCCCAGATTTCCTCGGTTATGCTATAACCACTCCAACAGTGAATTCACTCTCTGTTGTTGGGTTCTTCCCCAGTTACCAGAATCATTCCCAGCATTTGCATTTTGTTCCCAGCTTGCACCGCCAATGTGCCATTCTACCATGGGTCTCTTCCATTTCCGGTGATAAGCAAAATTCATCCATTACGTTGTCTTCAACAAGGTAATCCACATCATCCAAGTCCGAGTATGCCATTCTACCGACCCCCTCCAAACGATTGCTGTGATTTGCCTTAGGCTGATATAGAGAGTCTCAATGATCTCTATATCAAAAGTAATTCTTTTTGCCACTTAAGATAATAATCTACGAATCACCCTCCTCCAGGATGTTTCGTCGTGGTATCATGGCAACTCAACTCCTCGCTACGTTGACAATCGTTTGCCACCCTCTTAAGCGTGAAATTGTTGTCTACCTAGTGAACCCTCGTCATCTGTTCCACTCCATCCCTCTAGAGGTGTGCTTCGTCTCTCAGCTCGAGAGATATTGTTATGTCTCATTCCGTGAGTTGTTCGACCTTCGAGAAGACCGATCCTTCTAGAGTTTTCCCTTCCTCTTCTTGTCCTGATTAGCTGAAGTTCTCAGAGCAAGACGACAAGACAAAGATGGTGATCGAATCAACGCTTTTATGAAGTGCACCCTGGATCGTGAAGATTATACTAGTTGCGTTTCCCCTTCATCTTACCCTACGCTTGAATCTCGAGACGAGATTCTTGTTTAGTGGGGGTGAGTTGTCACATCCCTAGCTTTACCCTGGCCCTGGACTAGCTTGGTTGCTGCATCATGTTCTATTTCAAATGAAATTTGAATTGAGGAATTTTCAAAGCCTCAGAAACCTTCTAAAAATGATCAACATTAAAATCTCCTCAAAGAAGTCCAAAAAAAATGTTCCTCTTAGTCTCTGAAAATATTGCAAAGAGGTAAAACTCAAAAACAATATTTTTGGTATCTCAGAGTTAATTATTTTGGGCCATTTGAATTAATCCAATAACTATTTGCTTTGGATTTATATTTAATATATATTAAATATGACTCCAACAATTCTGGAAGTTTGTGAGTGGCTTTGTATATATTTTGGCAAGCCACATAAAAATCTACAGAATTTATTTAAATGATTTAGTTGCTAAACTAAATCAAAACAAATGTCAGAAAAATAGAAAACAGAGGTAAAATAGGAAAAACAGAGAGGGAGGGAAACATTACCTGCAGCCCACCTGGGCCACTTACCTGTAGCCGGCCCAGCTCCTCCCGCTGGCCCAGCCCACCTCCTCCCCTTTGTCTTCTTCCTCCCCTCGCACCGAAGCAGCTCGGTGGCGAGCGCCGATGCCGCCTCGGCCACCTCCTGCCTCCCTGCTTGCCTCCGCTACTCCCTGGAGACGCCACATGGCTCCCTCAGGCCTCTCTCAACTCCCTCCCGTGCTCATCCCCTTCTCCTGCTCTCCCTCTCGCTCCGCACCTCGGACCCGAACGGAGCCGTCGCCACCGACGCCGTTCGCCGCGGCCACCATCCCCCTCTCGCCTCCCCGACGCCTCCCAGAGCTCCGCAGTGCCTCCCTCGACCTCCTCGACGTCTCACGCGACCAGAAGGGCCCCGAGAAGCCGCCATCGTCATCATCCCCAAGCTTCGGCCCCGGCGCCGTTCTCCGTCGAATTCGGCCACTCCGGTGCGCCCCCGAGCTCGCTGACCCTCCCTGCGCGATCCCCGTGAGTCCCTGCTCCGTTTCCCCCTAACCCCAAGTTCGATTTCGAGCTCTAGCCGCCCCCTCTACCGGAGCCGAGACGCTCCGCCGCACGGACTCGTCGCCGGCGAAGCCCCGGTGACCAAACGGCCCCGCGCGTGCGTCCGTTGCACTCGCAACGACCCGTGGAGCAACGCTAGCGTGGCAGCTAGCTTGTTTGCAAGCCACAGCACTAACCCCGCACCCACCCGAGCTCCGGCCGCCGCCTCGGGCTCCACTCCGGCGGACTCCGTCCACCCCCGCACCTCCCGTTGGCCCCCTAGGTGCGCACGGGCACGGGCTACCTTCTGGTGCCCTTCGCGCGTCCAGCCGTCGCCCGTAGCGCAACCCCGGTGAACTTCCGCCGCGTTCCGGGTCGCCGCCGGCCGAACTCCGGTGGCCAGTGACGTGGCTGGCTTAATTAGCCACTAATCACCGCTTTGTGACACTGACAGCAGGGCCCCACCTGCTAATTAATCATAGATTAATTTCTGTTTAGTTTTTAACTAATCCAGTGGCCCCACCCGTCAGCATTGACTCTGCTGACGTGGCCTTTGACCCGGCCCCACCTGCCATTGACACTAAACAGCCCTGGGTCACTGACCAGTGGACCCCACTGGTCAGGTTTGACCTGGAGGCGCCCTGTTGACCTGCTGACGTCAAGGTGATGACATGCTGACGCCATAATTCATTTTCTGGAATTATTTTAATTCTAAATAATCAGAAAATTCCAGAAAATAGCTAAAACTTCAATAAATCATAGAAAATTAACCGTAACTCCAAATGAAATAAATTATATAGGAAAAATTATCAGAAAAATTCAAGGAATCCATCTGTACCATTTTCATGCATGTTAGAACAACTTATAGCTGCTGTTTAGCACAAATCAATTAAAGGGCATTTAAATAATCACATATGGAGTTTGAATTTGAATCTTGTATTCAAACCAACTTCATTTAACTTGTTGCTAGATGCATTAGCCCAAAACACATTCATTTTGCTATGTCATGATCATGCATCATATTGTGCATTGCATTGATTGTGTTTCCTTCTGTGTTGCCGGTATTTGTCCCCTCTCGATAGACGTGATACCGAGGATGTGATCGTTGACACTGATGAAGACTCAATGTTATCTTCAGAAGTGCCAGGCAAGCAAAACCCCCTTGTTCATTCCGATACAATCCTACTCTCTCGCTCCTGCTCTCTTTTACTGCATTAGGACAACAACGATTCATCTGTTACTTGCTGCGGTAGCTGAACCCCTTTATCCTTTGCATGACCTGTCATTCCACAGTAAATAGATGAAACCCACTAGCATGAGTAGGAGTTGTTTGAGCCCTGATGTGCCTACTCATTCATGTTTGCTTGTCATGCCTGCTACTGCTTAGAGTTGAGTCAGGTCTGATTCATCGGGGATGAATCAGAGGCGTGTGAACATGTCCTACTGTGTGAGAGCTAAGTGTGTGAACACGATTTGGTAAAGGTAGCGGTGAGAGGCCATGTAGGAGTACATGGTGGGTTGTCTCATTGCAGCCGTCCTCAGGAACTGAGTTCTGTGTTTGTGATCCATGATTCAGCTACTACCACGCATTGGGCCCGAAACCAATGGACCCTCTCGGCTTCTTGATCACCTTGTCCTCTGTCCAGGAGTTGCAAGTAGTTTCTGGTGTTTGTAGTATGCTGGAGGCCGTGGACAGGGCTGACCGTAGGGGTGGGCTGTGGTGCGGTAGGCACGTGGCCGGGTAGACCGGGCACCCGTTTGGTGTCACGGAACCCTGTACACATCGTTTGGGGCTGTGAGCGAAACTCCGGCCGGATCTCCTCATGGATGGAACCCGAATAGGCGATAAACCTGGACTAGAGACTTAGGTGATTAGGTAGGTCGTGGCCGACACCCACGTTGGGCTTCCGCTTGAAGGTTGCCGAGTACATGTCGTGTAAACGGCGGTAAGTGGTGAGAGCGTGTGTGAAGAAGTACACCCCTGCAGGGTTAACCTAATCTATTCGAATAGCCGTGTCCGCGGAAAAGGACTTCTGGGTTGCTTATATCAGTTCATAGAAAAGTGAAAGTGGATACTCTAAAATACGCAAGATAAGCGTGAGTGCTATGGATGGCGTTCTCGTAGGGAGACGGGAGCAGATCCATAGTGGTGTATTGATATGGTGAATATGTGGACTCGTGTGCGCCACCTCAAAAAAGTTACTCGCAGTCGTAGTTCAGGATAACCACCGAGTCAAAGCTGGCTTGCTGCAGTCAAACTCCACCATCCCCTTTGTTGATAATGATGCATATGTAGTTAGTTCTGATGTAAGTCTTGCTGGGTACATTTGTACTCACGTTTGCCTATTTTATGTTTTTGCAGAGAGACTTCAGTCTCACTAGTAATTCCGCGTGGTCTCGACGTTTAGCTTGATACCTCAGCTACGATCTTGTGCCCTCGGCAGGATCTGATAGATAGTCAGGCTTCTCAGCCTTTTTCATTTATAGTTGGCTGTACTCAGACATGATAGCTTCCGCTTGTGCTTTGACTTGTATGCTCTGAGTGTTGGGTCATGAGACCCATGTTTGTAATATCTCGCTCCTCGGAGCCTATTGAATAAACTACTTGAGTCGTAGAGTCATTTTGTGATGCCATGTTGTATTGCACATATCGAGCATATTGTGTGTATGTTATTGAAATGCTTGGTATGTGTGGGATCTGACCATCTAGTTGTTTATCTTTAGTAGCCTCTCTTACCGGGAAATGTCTCCTAGTGTTTCCACTGAGCCATGGTAGCTTGCTACTGCTCCGGAACACTTAGGCTGGCCGGCATGTGTCCTTCTTCGTTCCTGTGTCTGTCCCTTCGGGGAAATGTCACGCGATGAATACCGGAGTCCTGTTAGCCTGCTACAGCCCGGTTCACCGGAGTCCTGCTAGCCCAGTGCTACAGCCTGGATTCACTCGCTGATGACCGACACGTTCGATGCTGGGTCATGGATGCCTGTCCCTGTAAGTTTGTGCCACTTTGGGTTTACGACTAGCCATGTCAGCCCGGGCTCCTTATCATATGGATGCTAGCGACACTGTCATATACGTGTGTCAAAAGGCGCAAACGGTCCCGGGCAAAGGTAAGGCGACACCCGTGGGAATACCGTGCGTGAGGCCGCAAAGTGATATGAGGTGTTACATGCTAGATCGATGTGGCATTGAGTCGGGGTCCTGACATCCGGATCCTGTGCCATAGGGATGTCCGGTAGGTCCGGTAGCATTGCGGCGTTCTTGCCATGGCTTGGCGCCGGCACGACTGGCGGTCTTGTCTGTGGGGTGGTGTCCCCCGCCCCCAAACGAATCTGGCTCTTCGGCCAAAGCAGGGGCCAGTTTACGCAGGTGCTGAGGGTCATCTCATCTTCTTCGTCGGCCCCAGCGAGTCGAATCGGAGGTAACAGCTCGTCGCAGCCTGGCAGCACCTGAACCACTTCAACCCTATACATTGTGTGTGGCATCGGATTACCGTGGAACATGGGGTTGCCCGGTTGAATGATTCTGCCCTTGGCGACATCGACCAACTCGGCGCCCACGAAGTGCAGAAGAGTGCAAGGAATGTCGGCGGTGCCCTACGAAAACATGTACAGGCTGTCAGGGATGCCCAGTCAAAGGCAAGGAGATGAAGTCATCGGCCGAGAGGCTTGGTTACCGTGATGCCATCGAGCTCGGCTAATGTCGAGGCACCGCCAACGACATGCAACTGACGGAGGGGGTGCTTGCTGGCGAGGTGCCGGCCGGCGTACACCCGGGTGCATTAAGCTCCAATGCCCGTGCCGGCGCCGGAGACACGAATACCGCCTCCGCCGGAGACACCAATGGCGCCACCTGCGCGCTGTGCAAGTTGCTAGCCATGAAGCTGGGAACCGAGGGAGGCCCCTGTTGGCCGCCCGCAATCCACGTCGTCAGCCCATGAATCAATGTAGGCACCATGGCATTGAGCGTCGTTCCAAGTTGTTGTTGCACTTGCTCTTGGACAAGCTCCAGAATCCGCGCCACTTGTGCTTTGAGTTCTTCAACCTCGCGTGTTTGGCTTTCCGAGCTGGTCTTTTTCTCCTTCCGCAGACCAGCGGTATAGTATGACCCCCATGTTGTGGACAAGCCTTTGCCGGCCACACGACCAGCTGATGTCGGCTTAGTGAGCTTATCCTTGTTTTTCATTATGTTCAACGCCCTATTTAAAGGGGTGTCGAAAGGGGAGCTCTTAGACGACCCCGCGCTACTGCTTTCAGTGGCCTACGAAAGGAACGCCAACCATTTAGAAATATTGGGGATTAATTAGAGTGCAATCATATGGATCTAATTACGCGGGGGTGTATTCCTTACCAGAACAAGCTCAAGCGCCCTGGTCTTCGGATCCGTGGTAAGCTCCTTTGTTATCGGGTCCTCCTTGTACCGGGCCCTGACATAGTTCCTGGTCTGCTTGTCACCGCTGTATTTCTCGAAGTGGAGCAGTAGGCCTTTCTCGGCACGCTCCACGTCCTCCTTGTCCCATATAGGCTCCGCCACTCTGTAACCGCCGGGACCGAGTTTGTGTTCCCCTAAGTTCAACTCCCCCATTTCTTTCCCCCACTGACTTGATTCGGAGGTTGCACTGCTCTCGCACTTGATCTTGAACTCCTTGTACTCATCTTCGCTCATCAAAGGATATTTCGCCTTGATCTTCTCATAACTATCACCTTTATCAATCATTCTCTTCACCGCGCTTTTCCAAGTAGACAGGGCCGTGCTCATCTTCGTGAGGGCGGCACTATTCACTTTATTCCCCGAGAGGCGTGTGTTTTCAAATTCGGCGGGGAACTTGTATCGTTCGTGCGGCTTCGTGAAGAGGAGGTTGCGCAAATTCCCTCGGTTCTTATGCCTAAGGTTCTCGGTGTTGATCGAGACGGTGCTCCGGAGAATGCACCCGAGCTGAAGCGAGTACCCCTTGACTATATGTATGGGCTCCGTTGGATTCCCGTCAGAGTCCACTTGAGTGAATTCCTCCTTGAGGGTGCGGAGCGCATTCGGGCGCCAGTCCTTCCTTTGCTTCTTCGGTTGGCTGCCATCTATGTGTGCGCCGCCATCATCAGTGGTGGCATCCTCGGCGGCACCATCAGTGGTTTCATCCCCGACGCCACTAGGGGTTGTGTAATCAGGATCGGTGTCTTCCGCGGCGTCCTCATAGCGCTGAGGTTGTTCCTCCATCTCCTGGGACAACTCCCAGAATTGCTTGCCACCCGAACCACCGGCCTCATCGTTGTGGGCCATGTTTCGCTCTAAATAGGAAAAAAGTTTGGTCAAAAAGTTGGTTATTGTCAAGGAACAAGATCATGGTCTCATCATTTAGGGTTTGTCGACACCGAGGCACCCTAAAAGCCTAAGCTTTCATCATTTAGGGTTTGTCGACGCCGAGGCACCCTAAAAGCCTAAGCGTACATCATTTAGGTTCTCATCGACACCGAGGCATCCGGGGTAGCCAAGTTAAGTTTTCATCATTTAGGGTTTATCGATGCCGAGGCACCCTAGGTTGGGCCTAATCACTAGGCACTAATCACTTGGCTCTATTGCCACCTATGTTGGGTTTATCATCTAGGGTTTATCGATGCTAAGGAGAATTCTAAGTTGGGCCTAATCACTTGGCTCTATTGCCACCTATGGTTTAATGCAGGAAGAATAAAGGGGCAGTTGATCCTACTTAATTAAGTACTAAGATACCCCGGCCCATGCATTATCGCAAGTACCCCATATGTCCTATTTTTAGCAAAGTCACGCTAAAATTCACGGAAAATTTCAGCATGACCTTTGCTGAAAATAGGACATATGGAGTACCCGAATTTGCCGGAACGGAAGTTAATCGACATTCCGGCAAACTCAAGGGCCTCTCGGGGTACCTGCAAATTCATCATGACATGATGGTCGAAGACAAAAACCAGCAAACTAGCACCACAATGTGCCTCTACTTTCATATGGATGAAAAGGCCATAGACCATATGGTCCTCTGCTTTCATATGGACAAAAATCATCTCAACTTATGTGAGCTTCCATTCCAGATCTAATAGTAGCAAGTTGTTCACTTGTAGCTCAACTTATGTGAGCCGCCTTCAAGAAAAGAAATCTGCAGTGGCACATCTGCTCTCTGAATACATTGGCAAGAAACAAAACAACACCTAATACCATCCATTTGCTATGGCCGTATCATGCAGTTTAACTAAGCACTAACAGGTAATTATATAACAGAAAACTTGGCGCATACGTGTCACTTAGCTTGGGCAAGCAACATACCTCGTCCTCTTGGTTAGTCCAAACAAGCTGTATCCTGAGCCTCAACTCACCACCTGCACATTTTACAGCACCCATGAAATGAAAAACTAAACATAATTGTCAACCAACAAAACCAGAACACAAACAGGAATCAAATTTTCACGATCAGGAAGAAAAACAGGGTTTTCAACTACTATATTCAGTTTCATGGCATCAGTTGAATAGTCGAAAAAGAACAAGCTTCATTTAAATATCTTGCTGCTAACAAACATAACTAATGTCAGTACTCAAAAAATAGAGTGACCACATAGGGAACAAACAAACTATTCACTTTTTATTTCTTCAGAATTGGACCAGACAGAGAACAACTCCTTGGAAGCAAACTTATATGAAAAGGTTCAGCAACTTGAAACATAACTCTTATATGAAAATCTTCTGTATGATCAAGTAAGCAGAGCACATGTATATACCTGTATCACTATCTTGGAGCCAACAAACGCCTCAATTTTTCTCCAACCGTGATCGAACCTGATCGCCTATGCTTCTTCTTTCACTCTCTTGCATAAAGTTATTGTTACTACCTGGGAGGGATTATATGCTTGTTTACCACTACTAATACCATTTTTTTAATATAATCTTCATTCTCCTACTATTTCTTTTCTTACAAGTGTTGATGCCATAGTGTCTCAGGTTCTTCCTAGTTAAAACATGTGATTTTGAGAAGGAATTTGCCCAATTTTCGCAGGGAGACAAAACTTAGCTAAAAGTTTGATATAACAAGTAGTCCATGAAATTATATTTCCTCTAGGCAAAGTAGAAGATATTATTTTGTGTTTCCTCTAAGGTAAAGGAAATAGCCATCACTTTGAAGTGTCTAATAGATGAAATAATGCATGAGTTAGAAAGATATGTGCAAGTGTCTGAAGGCATCCTGTGAAGCAGAGCTTCCAAATTGATCTTCTTGAAACATTGTTACTAAGTAAGGCTTAATTTCATATTTCTACAAACTAAGGTAAACCAATTATTACATGCATAAATTTCTCATTTGGAGAAGCCAAGTATCAAAGGTTTCGAACCATGAGAATTTATTGCATTTTTCGGTGACAACATGACTAGGAAAAAAAGACTCTAATACAGAGACTAATGACGCGATGCCCCCTCCCTTAGGGGCATTATCACAAACACCTATCAAGCACAATTCTTTCACATGTAAACTTGAGCATGCTCTGGAAAAATCACGCAGCAAGCAAAAAATTGAACAGAGGATGCAAGAGGAAGGAGGGAGGGGGGATGAGCGAAGAGGGAGGAAGGACGAAGGAGTGGTGGCTACCTGCCTACGGACTGGTCGCCGACGTAGCTATGGGCGGCAGCGTTGCTGGGCAGGAGCGCCTGCTCCAGGGAGGGGGGCGCCGCTGGTGGGAGCGGCTGCTTGATGAGGGGAGGCGCTGCTGGGGTCCTGTACCGGAGGCGGGGCAGTGGAGGGTTCGGCCGGCTGGGCGCGCCGCGGCGGCAGGCCAGCAGCGGTGGCGGCGGCTAGGAACCCTAGCTGTCGCGTTCGGGAGGGAGGTTGACGCAGGCGGGGCCGCAGGGGGTGGGGGACGACGAGGGAGCGGGCGCGGGCGAAGGGGGGACGGTGAGGGAGGTGGTCGGGTGCGGCGGGGGAAGCGAGCACGGCCGGGGACGGCGAGCACGGGGGAAGTGGTGGGCGGTGGTGGTCAGGTGCGGGTGAGATGAGGCAGGGGAGTGATTAGAGAGAAATGGAGATTGAGGATTTTAGTGTGGGGGGAGGCTTAGCAATGGCGCACCACCCAGGGGTGCGCCATAAGTACATCCATAGCAATGGCGCACCACCGAGGGGTGCGCCATAAGTAATTTAATCTAGCCCGACTTGTCAGGTTATATACAACCTAACCCTATCTACAACAGACCCCGCCCACTAGCCCGACTGGTCAATACGCAGCACACACACCAGGAGGTCCTGGGTTCGATTCCCAGGCTCCCCAATATTTTTTTATGCATTTTAAATCCTGTTTGATATTTATTTGTGTTTAAATATGTTCAAACTTGTTTAAATCATAACAGTAATATTTTTTTATAAAAACAGTAATAACCCCCCCAGGGGTGCGGGGGGGCGGGTGCTCGTAGGCGGCGGTGGAGCGGGGGAGGGTTGCGGTGGGTCGTCGGCGGCGGTGGAGCTATCTAGCGGGGGAGGGTGCGGGTGGGATCGAGATCGAGATGAAATTTAAAAATATTCATGATATCAAAAAGTGCCCATGAAATACAATCAAGAAATGAAGACTACGATTTAAATACAATCGATCTTAGCTAGCTATCTGTTCACAATCTTCTTTCCCTTCTTTTTCACAAATGGAGTTCTTCTGTGGAATGGACATCCTTTAGGTAGGGTGGTCCTGCTTCTTCTTGTGGTGTGTGCTGCTACTTCATCATCATCATCATGTTCGATCTTCGGGTCGCCGTACTTGTCGAAGTCTTGCTCATTGGCTACTCCATCCATTCCGATGATCTTCTTTTTGCCTCTCCTCACGACAACACGACTGGGCTTTGACGGGTCGGTAATGAAGAAGCATTGGTCCACTTGGGAAGCCAGTACCCATGGCTCATTTTTCGCGGTGACGTTTGCGCCCGCGGTCTTGGATTTGGCTTCGGGTATAACCATGGTGGTGAAATACCGGTCTTCTTTTAGGACGCTCTTGGCCCATCTGACATGGAACATCGGGACCTTCTCTCCAGCGTAGCTCAGCTCCCAGATCTCCTCGATCCTTCTGTAGTATCTGTCCTTGTCGTTTCCGGTGTAGGATTTCATCGTTACCCCGGAGTTCTGATAACCATCGCTCTTCATGTCCTTGTACTCGGTGTAGAATGTGTAGCCATTGATATTGTACGCCTCATAGGTCATCAGGTTGTGCTCAGCGCCCTGTGACAAGGAGAATATGAGTTGTTCTTCCGCGGAAGAATCCTCATGTAAAGGGTACGACAGAAGCTTCTGCTTGAACCAACGCGTGAAACATGAGTTGTGCTCTTTGAGTATATCTTCGTCCGTCCTTTGTTGGCCTCGGTCATTGTACATCTTCTCAATAAAGGTTTTGTGCTCTACCACCCAAGGATCGACCACGTCTATGTGTTGTAGCGTGACTAGGTTTGCTCTTTCAAAGTCGGCGAGTCGACCCTCGAAGTCGACATGCATTCGCGGCGACCCTCACGGTGACCCCATCCAGCGAGCCTGCCGAGGTGCCTGTTGACGGGCAGACCAACGGGGTTCTCGATGCCTAGATAATTCGTGTAGTAGGAGATGCACTCTTCGGTCAGAAAGCCCCTGGCTATACTTCCCTCTGGACGTGACATGTTGCGAACGTATCCTTTGATGACACCGTTCATCCTTTCGAACGGCATCATGCTGTGCAGGAACGTCGGCCCGAGTTGGATGATATCCTCCATGATATGGACCAGCAGATGCACCATCACGTCGAAGAATGCGGGCGGGAAGTACATCTCAAGCTCGCATAGTATCACCACGATCTCTTCCTGTAGCCTTCTGAGTTGCCTCACGCCAATCGACTTCCGAGAGATGACGTCGAAAAAGTTACATAGGCCAAATAGCGTTTCACGGACGTGCGCGTCCATGATCCCATGGATTGCAACTGGAAGTATCTGCGTCATCAGCACGTGACAATCGTGAGACTTCATCCCGCTGAACTTCTGCTTCGCTGGGTCTAGGTATCTGCTTATCTTCCCCGCATAACCGTAAGGAAGTTTTACTCCTAGGAGGCAGGTGAAAAACTGCTCGATCTCCTCCTGACTTAGAGTGAAGCACGCGGGAGGGTAGTCATTTCCGATCTTCTTGGCCTTTTTGCCTTTGCGACGACTTTCTATGTCCTACTTCGCCTCATCATCATCATCATCATCATCATCATCATCATCATCATCATCATCATCATCATCATCATCATCATCATTAGTGTGAAGCTCCTGCCTGATGCCCACTGATTTCAAGTCTGCCCTTGCTTTCGGCCCATCTTTGGTCCTCTCTGGCATGTTGAGCAGGGTACCAAGCAGACTCTCACACACGTTCTTCGTGATATGCATGACATCAAGGCTGTGAGGCACACGGTGGATCTTCCAATACGGCAAGTCCCAGAAAACAGACCTTGTTTTCCATACCTTCAGCAGCGGCTCTGGCGCCTTTCGCTTCTTTCCCGGCTCTGGCACCTTTTGCTTCTTTCCCGGCAGTGGGCAGTCTTTCCAATTTTTCAACAGCTCGTCTATTTCCTCGCCGCTCCTCATACACGGGCGTTTTCGGGGTTTGGTTTCACCATCGAACAGATCCTTGCGTTTCCTCCACGGGTCATCGTCGCGAAGCCACCTTCGATGTCCCATGAACACGGTTTTCGAAGACCCGGGATCTCTATCTAGCTGGCGATATGTTGTGTCATCCATGCACCTTACGCATCCAGAAAATCCGTGGACTACCTGCCCCGCAAGATATCCATAACCAAGATAGTCGTGCACCGTCGTGAGCAGTGCGGCTCTCATAGGGAAATATTCTTTCTCTGCGGCATCCCACGTATTGGCTGGCGTTTTCCACAGCGTGTCTAGCTCCTCCTTCAGCAGCACCAGATACAGATTGATGTTGTTCCCTGGTTGTTTCGGCCCTTCAATTAGCATACTCATGTGAATGTACTTCCTCTTCATGCACAACCAGGGGGGAAGGTTGTACATCCACACAAACACAGGCCAGGTGCTATGTGTGCTTCTCTGGCTGCCAAACAGATTGACTCCATCGGTGCTCGCGCCCAGCACGATGTTCCTTGGATCCTTCCCAAATTCTGGGTATTCAAAGTTCAACACTTGCCACTGGCTCGCATCCTTAGGGTGACTCAGCATCTTGTCTTTTTATTTATCTCCGGATCATTTCCGTCATCTTCCCTCTTCTTCTCCTCCCTATCCGCGTGCCAACGCAGGAGCTTTGCTACCTTAGGGTCCGCGAAATACCGCTGCAGATGAGGAGTGATCGGAAAGTACCACACCGATTTTTGAGGAGCTTTCTTCCTCTTCTTGTATCGAGTGACGCCGCACACCGGACATATGGTAGACTCCGCGTGCTCGTCCCGATAAATGATACAATTGTTCATTCACACATGCTATTTCACGTGCGGTAAATCCAGAGGACACACGATTTTCTTCGCCTCCTCGAAACTGGTCGGGCACTTGTTCCCCTTGGGAAGACGTTCGTGCCAGAATGACATGTTCTCGTCGAAGCATGCATCGGTCATTTTTTGTTTTACCTTTATCTCCAGAGCCATGAGCGTTACTTTCAGGCGGGTATCCTCGGGCCTGCATCCTTCATACAATGGAGTAACCGCGTCTATCTCCAGTTGATCCAGCTTGGCTTTCTCTCGAGCGGCACCTCTTGCGTCATCCGTCTGCTTGAGAAGCAGCTCTTGAATATGAGGGTCCTGCACCCAGCCTCCATCGTCGTCTGCTCCGGCATCTTCATCTTCATGATCATGCCCTTCGTCTTGATCTTCCTCATCGTCATGTACGACATCTTCTACATGATGACTGTGTACAGCATCACCATCGTGATCATGTCCTGGAGATTCTTCGTCTTCTTGCCCGCCCTCGCCACGGTGGTACTTGTCTTGTTGCCCTTCCTCATTTCTTGCCCGGCCCCGGCCATGGACGACTTCATAGTCATCTTAAACACCTTGCCACCGATAGCCATCCATGAAACCACGTAAGAGCAGGTGGTCCCGCACCTGCTCGGAATCCGGGTCCGCAATAAGGCTCTTCAGCTTGCATCTTCGACACGGACATCTTATCTCCGTCTCGTTCTTTTGAAGCATCTCGGCCTTCGCGGAGCTCAAAAACCTATTCACGATGCCTTCAGTCATCGTGCGGACCATGGTCGCCTGCGGGGTAGAGCAAAATGATATTTTAGAACCAAGAAAAAATTTGGCATGACCTTCCCTAAAAATAGGACCAAAAAGAATGCATAGTGCCAAAATTCTCGCCGAAACGGAAATGAATCAAAACATTCCAGCAAAATATTGGCAACTATCGCATTTCAAATACCGATACCTTCAAACACAAACATATATGCAACACCACAAACATACATAGATCTAGCTAGGCCACAAGAAGTGCATGTGCATGTTGTTGGAGTGAGCTAGGGAGAAAAAAAGTAGATCTACATCATGAAGATAGCTTTCCCCTTACTTACCTATCAAAAAAGGTAATTTCACCACTTAATTTTGATGAATCTATGGTGGAAATGAGGTGAGGAGGAGGAGGCAGCCGAAAGCTTGGAGAAGGAGGTGGAGGGAATGAAGTGGGGAAAGTGAGTGGGTAGGTGTGGGGCTGTCCAAAATATCTTGTTGGGGTCCCAGGTTACTAATGGCGCACCATAAGGAAATGCGCCATTAGTAACCCTGGTTACTAATGGCGCACCTGCAGGTGGTGCGCCATTAGAAGTTTTGCAAAAAAGTAAAAAATATAAATATATATACTAATGGCGCACCGTGTAATAGTGCGCCATTACTAGTTTAAACTAGTAATGGCGCACTGTGAAACGTTGCGCCATTAGTAGTTTTGCAAAAAAAAAGAATAAGAATTTTTTTACAGTAATGGCGCACTCTCTAGCTGGTGCGCCATTACTAGTTAGAACTAGTAATGGCGCATTGTCGACCTGATGCGCCATTAGTATGTATGGAAAAATGGAAAAAAAAAATTAATACTAGTGGCGCACCCTGTTTCTGGTGCGCCATTAGTGTCTTCCACACTAATGGAGCATCACCAACAGGTGCGCCATTAGTATATAGTAGTGGCGCACTACTTCTCTGGTGCGCCATTAGTATCAATCCTATCTATAGCCCTTTTCCTAGTAGTGTAAGGAACGGTCGAGAATAAACAAGAAGAATGCCGAAAAAAGGATAAGTTCCATAAGCTGGGGCCAGGTGGCTACGCGGTGGCAATGCCTAAGTGGGATAAGTTTGAGAAAGAGATGGAGGATGCAGGTGTCACTCCGGTTACCAGGAGCTGGCCCCCCAGGTGCAGGACTTGGTTCTATGCGCATGGGGGGAGTTGGACCCGAAGACAAGCAAAGTTTCAACGAAGGCATGTCTGAACGGAGCCGACGATGCGCTAATTGTTGCAATAGAAGAGGCTCAAACGGGGGTGTTCCAGCCCAACAGAGAGAACGACGAGCTTACGCGTGCCCTGGGAAATCCTGAACACCCGGGAAGAACACGAGGCAAGGGCGCTATTCCATGGTATGATGGGTTTTCGGAGTGGAATGCCGACAACAGAACCCGTGCGAGAAGGAAGATTGCGGAGGAGAAGAAGAGGAAGATGGAGGAGGAGCAGAGGAAGTTGGACTATGAATGCCTTCAAGGCCTAGAATCAAAGCACGCGGACTTGGCAGTCAAATTCCAGCGGCAGCAGGAGCAGATCGACTCACTTAGCCAGCAAAGGGGGTCTCAGCAGCTGCAGCGGCATGCAGATGATCCAGCATTGGATAGCACCGCCCCATCCATGCCAAGAAGCAGCGTGGGTTCTGCCCCGGGCGACGCAATGCTGGATAGATACCCCGTGGATGACATCATGGAGAATACTAACTGCGAGCTACACTTCAAAATGAAGAACATATCCACGAAGGTGGCAGACATTGTTGCTTTTACAAATCCCCCCGAGGCAACCTTCCATTGCAACCCAATTCCAGCGGGCTATGCTCGTGTCTTGGTTGATGAGGTGGTGGACCCATATTCGGGGCTACATCTTGATATTCCTGGAGGTGACGACGAGCACACATTGGGAGAGGCCATACATCGTGTCATCCTATGGAGAAAGGATTGCATTGTCTTTCGAAGGCCACCGACACCGCGTCACTCGACTCCTCGTCGAAGTCCGCCACCGAGTCAGCAGACTCCCGCTCCTCCAAGTCCACCAACACATGAGGCCACTCCTCCTCCTCAAGTCCGGCAAAGTGTCAGGCCACTCCTCCTCCAAGTCCGACACAGCGTCAGACGTCCACTCCTCCTCCAAGTCCGGCACAACTTCAGGCCACTCCTCCTCCAAGTCCGGCACAGCTTCAGGCCACTCCTCCTCGTCCAACTCAGCCCCGTCAGCCGTCTCCACCGCCTCAGCAATCGCAGAAGAGACACCCCACAGCTATGGTGCGTAGCGGTACGACTCGAGGTAGTACAGGAAGTACAGGCGGAGGCAAACGATATAAATATGGTCCAAGCCTCACTATTCCTCTTCCTCAGAGGGCTTACAACAGGACCGAGGAGCAAACCAATGCCATAGTGCGGGCAGAAGTGGACGCCCATTTTGGACCGAAACCGCCACCGCCGCCAAGGGAGAAAGTGCCTGCGGAAAAGATTGACCACTTCATTCGTATGGCTCAACCACCAGCTCCCAAGCCTGTTGACACAGACTATGAGCGCCACATCAAGAAGTTAAATCGAGCACGTCTACAGAAGGAGGCGAGCTCGAGCTCGAGCAAACAACAAGCAGCTGTCAAAAAATGCGGGAAAACCGTTCCCCAGCTAGGAGAACAGACGGCGCAATCGATCCCCTTGCTTGTTGTGCCAACAACATGTGACAATACGCGCGCCAAATATTATTGTGGGCAAACAGTTTACGTTCCCAAGGTGGGCAATGTGGTAATAACCGAGGAGCATATAATGCATGCTGAAATTCTCAACATCACTGTTGGACAACTCCTCGAGATCGAGCCCATGCCTGTGCTTACAGAGCAGGAAATAAAACGGAAATATGTCCGGGGCGAACCTTTAGTCAAGCCAGACGAGGTCAAGAAGCTCCCAACGAGAATGTATGAATTGCATCAATGGCACGTGGACATTACCAAGAGTTCCAATCGAGAGTCCCTCATGGTGGAAGTCAAGAAGGATCATTACTACCATCAGAAAGCTGTGGCCGCTGAGTATAATGAATTGTTTCAGTTATACAATCAAGACGCACTCGACAAATCTATCGTCAGTTGCTATTGTCTGTAAGTGATTTCTCTTTCTGTAATTTAAGTCTCAAGCTAGCTGTAGTGATCCTTTTGATCAATCATTACCTGTAATTATCCTCACTATATTCTTTTCTGTGGTATTATGCAGGATGAAGATGTATGAAATGAAAAAAGGTGGACGCTATGGCATTGGGTTCATTGACCCAAACACCGTTAATGAATACACATGGAAAATAGATCCATATCATGAAAATCATGTAGAGGACAGCATGCTAGAGTTCTTGAAGCGCCTCAAATACAATGAAGATATACTACTTCCTTACAACTTCCAGTGAGTCACACTGTCTTGTACTATAAAAATTCTCTGTTTTTGCCTACTAGCTAGCTACATGATTTTGCTTACATATGCCCGCTTAATTAAGACATGCAAACGTGTGTGCAGGCAGATTTCACTGGATCTTGTGCCGGAACAATTGAAATACTGGACTCACTACTCAAAGCAAATACTGAATATAACATCTTGTTTGGGATAGTCAACAGGTAATTTCAATCATTATTAACTATATATCTCAGCCTATTTAGTTCGTCATTTCATGATATGAACTATTTAATAACCCCTTTATTCATTTTCTTTGTCAGCGGGCAGGGCTTGGGCAAGGTTCATTAGCGTCACTCCAGGCGAATGGAAACAAAAGCTGAAATGGTTTCGACCCAAGGTAAGTAATTAAGTAGTACTAGCTAGCTAGCTGCCATCTCTTTAATTGTCATGCTTGATTAATTATTATCTGATCAAATTCCATTCTTGTAAAGGCCCTGAAGCAGGCGCAGGGGACTAATTTGTGTGCATACTGCGTTTGCGAGAACATTCGCATGATGGCGTCCAAAAGGAGCAGATCTCAAAGACAGGAATGGGTACGTTTGTCAAAACACTATTCACAATTTTAACACCATTATCGATATCTAGTCACACAACTAATACACATGCATATTGATCTCCTTCTTAACAGTTCACAGAGGTGCGGGACAAGCTCCCAGAAACGGAGCGCGTACAAGCACTTCAAGAGGAAATAGCGGGATTTTTGCTCGACCAGGTCATAGATCCGAAGGGAGAATACCATTACCCGCTACCGCCCCCATGAACCACTTCCAATTGTCATCGTGCTCCGAAGGCACCAATTAGACTAATGCCACTGGCTCCGAAGCCAACATGTAGGAGAAATTGTATATAGCTATAGACATGTGTGTATGTGTGAATTAATATGGTGGTTTGTGAGACATTTGATGATATATATATGATCGGTTCTACTAGAAATTATATATATATATATATATATATATATATATATATATATATATGCATAATGTGTACAATGTGTAGTATCGTAAAATACCAGCAAACGAAAAAGAATTAAATGGAAAACACAAAATTAAATGAAAAAGAAATCATCAAACCAAAACCCCCCAAACCTTGTAGTACCGGTTGGTGTTACCAACCGGTACTAAAGGGCTCCCGTCCCCCGGAGCTGGCTCGTGCCACGTGGTTGCCCTTTAGCACCGGTTCTTGCTGAACGGGTACAAAAGGGGGGGCCTTTAGTGCCCACACTTTAGTGCCGGTTATGGAACCGGCACCAAAGGGCCTTACGAACCGGTGCTATTGCCCGGTTCTGCACTAGTGATCTAGAGTATTAAGTTCAAAAGAACAGAGTAACGCTTTAAGCAAGATGACATGATGTAGAGGGATAAACTCATGCAATATGATATAAACCCCATCTTGTTATCCTCGATGGCAACAATAAAATACATGCCTTGCTGCCCCTACTATCACTGGGAAAGGACACCGTAAGATTGAACCCAAAGCTAAGCACTTCTCCCATTGCGAGAAAGATCAATCTAGTAGGCCAAACCAAACTGATAATTCGAAGAGACTTGCAAAGATAACCAATCATACATAAAATATTTCAGAGAAGATTCAAATATTGTTCATAGATAAACTTGATCACAAACCCACAATTCATCGGTCTCAACAAACACACCGCAAAAGAAGATTACATCGAATAGATCTCCACTAGAGAGGGGGAGAACATTGTATTGAGATCCAAAAAGAGAGAAGAAGCCATCTAGCTAATAACTATGGACCCGAAGATCTGAGGTAAACTACTCACACATCATCGAAGAGGCTATGGTGTTGATGTAGAAGCCCTCCGTGATCGATGCCCCCTCCGGCGGAGCTCCGGAAAAGGCCAAAAGATGGGATCTCACGGGTACAAAAGGTTGCGGTGGTGGAATTAGGGTTTTGGCTCCTCTGAAATAGGCAAAAAACAACAATTTTGGGCTGGGCCTCCAGTTAATAGGTTAGTCCCAAAAATAATATAAAAGTGTATAATAAAGCCCAACAATGTCCAAAACAGAATATAATATAGCATGGAACAATAAAAAATTATAGATACGTTGGAGACGTATCAGCCCTCGACACCAACCGAGCTGCGAGGCTTCCTGGGGTTGACAGGCTATTACCGCAAGTTTGTTCCTCACTATGGCATCATCACCAAACCCCTGACGTAGCTTCTCTCGAAGAAAGGGTTTGTCTGGAGCGACAAGGCACAACAAGCATTCGAATTCGACATGCTCAAGCAGGCAATGGTGAGCACGCCGGTCTTGGCCCTTCCCAACTTCACGCGTCCGTTCGCCATCGAGACCGATGCGTGCGACACTGGCGTGGGCGCGGTGCTCACACAAGACAGCCACCCTGTCACCTACCTCAGCAAAGCTCTAGGAGTGCGAAATCAGAAGCTCTCCACATATGAAAAGGAATTCCTCGCAGTGATGATGGCCATCGACAAGTGGAGACCATATTTGCAACGCGCCCCGTTCAAAATCGTCACTGACCACAAGAGCCTGTGTGCGCTGGGCGATCAACAGCTGTTCACTGACCTGCAACGCAAGGCCATGTCGAAGATGGTGGGCCTCCATTTCTCCTTCCGCTACAAGAAAGGCATCGACAATGGCGCCGCCGATGCTCTATCTCGAGTCGGCCACCTCCTGGCACTCGACGCACTGTCCATGTTCCAACCACAGTGGCTGCAAGAGGTGGCGAACTCCTACGAAACTGACCCCGAGTCGCAAGAATTGCTCGCCAAGCTGCCAGTCGTGGGTGAGGACGATCAAGGCCGCACACTGCAGAATGGGATGATTCGCCAACGCGGCCACCTGTGCATCGGCACCAGCTCCGCACTACAGACCAAGCTCATCACCGCACTCCACCACCGCGCTGTGGGGGCCACTCCAGCGCCACAACCACCTACCATCGGGTGCGCAAGCTCTTCGCCTGGCCCAGTCTCAAGCGCGCCGTGGAGGATTTCATTCGCTAGTGCGACATCTACCAGCACGCCAAGCATGAGAACAAGCACCCGGCCAGCAAGCTGCAGCCCCCTGCCGAATCCTGACGCGCCATGGCAGGACGTGACCATGGACTTCGTCGAGGGTCTACCCAAATCCGAAGGCTGCGACTCCATCATGGTCGTCGTCGATCGGCTGACCAAGTTTGCACAGTTTGTGCCACTCCATCACCCCTTCACGGCGGCGCAGGTGGCCCGCCCGTTCTGGGAGCACATCATCAAGTTGCACGGCGTCCCTCGCTCCATCGTCTCCGATCGAGACAAAATCTTCACCAGCGTGATGTGGCGGGAACTGCTCACCGCGCCCGGCACCAAGCTCCTCTACTCCACCGCCTACCACCCCAGACGGACGGTCAGACGGAACGAGTCAACCTGTGCCTCGAGATGTACCTTCGATGTGTCGTTCACGACACCCCGCGGCAATGGCGCAAGTGGCTGGCGGCAGCGGAGTTCTGGTACAACTCCACGCATCAAGCGTCCCTCAAGTGCTCACTCTTCAGGGCGCTCTACGACGTCGACCCCAATCTGGGTGGCTTGCCGCACTACAACGCCGACACGAAACCGAGCACGCCAGCAGGGGAACTGGACTGGGTCGCGCACACGGAGCGACTCCGTGCTCAGCTTGCCCGCGCCCAAGCACGCTTCAAGAAGCAAGCCGATCGTCACCGTGCCGAGGGCGTGTTCGACGTCGGAGAACAAGTGCTCCACAAGCTGCAGCCGTACGCACAGTCGTCGGTTGTCAATCGCCCCTGCCGGAAGCTCTCCTACAAGTTCTACGGTCCGTTCGCGGTGACCGAACGGATCAAATTCCCCTTTTCCCTTCTCCAAGCTCTCCCCTCTCACCTGCTATCCTCACCTACTCCGATCCGATCCCGATCCCCTCCTCTCTCCTTCCTCTGGGTCGTGACAGCGTTGTGGCACTGTAACCCTATCATCTTCCCCAGATCCATCTCATCGGCTCTCACCCTCTTGATCTTCTCCACCAAATCCCTTTCTATTAATCTCCACACCGCACTATGCCTTCTCTGACTCATGGTCTCCTCCATCAACGCATCTTATCAAGATCCAGTCCCATTCTCGCTATCCTTCGATGCATACGATGCCACCATTGCTAAGCATGTTCAGACGTATGCCGTCTAATTGCGAGCTCCCTCAAAAGTTATGGACAGAAAAGCACATAAACTGTTCGCCCCTTGCTCTTGAACATCTCCAAGTTGAAAGGCCAAAGACCATCATGGTGAGTGACACAATCCATCTGATTTGTACATATGATCTTGGTTCCAAACATACTTTTTTTAATTACCCCTCTCACTTTTGTGGCATGACAAGTTATAGGGGATCACACAGTTTGCAAGCTATTTGTTAGCTCAAACTACTAGTGGTGTACTGATTTATACCTACAATGGAGGATTGACCGAAGCACTCCAGTGAGTGCAGTCTATAAAACGCGCACACACATTCACTCGAACGGAGTACTACTTGAGGCTGCTTGCCTTGTATTGAAATTGGAATGGCCTGATTACAAACCGATGGGCATCAGCCCTTTATATAGTTGTACATACCGACTTAGGTAGGTCATGGCTGATGTATTAGATGTTCCCAGCACACTGCTTACATACTACTCCCTTCCAAGCTGAATTAGTTTGCAAAAACGTCTTACATTATGAGGCGGAGGGAGTAGATTTCTTAGCTACTAAGCTACAGTTGCTCTTGCCAGTAAAACGAATTTTACTGTTGCCGACATGCAGCCATGCATGTGTCGTAGACAGGGGTGAAGTCCACACTATTCTCCTTGCAATAGCTTCTATGTGGCATTTCTTCTTGGCTAGCACACAGAGTTTTTTATATCCTCGATTGTTTGCTGAAATGCATCATGATTGATTAGTTTAACTGTGGGCTTGTTTTTGGAGGTGTGCGTAAATCATTACCAATGGTGTTGTCACGGAAACAGAATTCAGCCGGTGTGAAACCCACATATAACCTCAAGACAAAGTTCATGTTGTACTTTTTTATCTCATGTTTTAATACCCCCCCACTTGCTTATATTCTTCCTTCTCCATGCAGCAGCTGCATAGCACACATTGATTCACACGAACTACGACCATTCACATGCTCTAGCAAATATCAACATGTTTATTCAGTTATTGAGCCCACAAGCAAGCCTGTTAATTTTTTTGTCGGTTCTAATGAGACTCTATTTTTCACGGCTACCATTTGCATTTTCTGATGTTTAATGATGTGATGTTCTTAGCAATAGATCTCAGGGGTAATGAAGTACTCGTTGTGATTTTTAATTCTGTTTTGCATTAGCTATTAGCTAAACGCAGCAATGAAGATCAAGAAATGAGTTGCACCCTTTCTCATCTAAGAATAAACTTTTTATAACATAATCTATATATTTTCATTTCAGTTTTTACCTTAGTGCATCTACCCTGATTGACAACACATGTCTTCTGCAGGATTCATCCTAATTCTTCAAACAATGATCAGCCGTCTCCTTTTGCCATTTCAATTAGAGAAGCTCGGGAGGAATACAAAGATGTAATTGCAACGATCAAGAACACAAAAGAACCACTGTTCTTTTAATTTAAAATGCGAGTCCACAACAAAATACACCGCTAACAAATTGTCCGGCGACCATCCATTCTTTGGGTACATTGTTGGCCACCAAGACACCAGCAAGCAACATCAAATAGATAATGTTAAGAATATCATTCATGCTAGAAATTGCTATAATTTTACCCTGCAATATATATTGACACCACAAATAAATTCAAATCACTTATATATGAAATCTATCACAATGTTAATTATTATCACCTCTATATGAATCCTACAATATTATTGATTTAAATTGGCATCTTCTTAGTTATGTGGACGTTACTCAAAATTCACAATAAATTCCAACTGCAACGCGCGGGGTACCACCTAGTTTTGATAGAAGTGAAGTCATAGTATTATGGTACTTCAAGGAAGAAAAACTGAAGTTTGCAAATCATCTTGATTGCAAACTTGGTTCCTTTCCTACCTCTTATTTGGGTATTCTAGTCAGTGACTCTTGGCTTGTGATGAAGGATCTTCATCCGGTGGTGACCAAGATTCATCATCGAACGAACCTTGGAAGGGGAGGGTACTCTCCAAGGCGTCAAGGACCGTCCTTATAAATTCGTCCTTGGCGTGTCTTCCCATGTTTATCATGGGATTTACCTTCTTCATGAATGATTGCACGAGGAGATTGCCAAGCACCAGTCCAGATTCTTTTGGTCTGGAGAGGGAGGCAAGCAGAAGTATCATATGGTCAAATGCTCCGAGCTTTGCAAGCCTAAGTATCAGAGGGTCTTTGCATTATTAGCTCCAAATGTATGAACATCGCTCTCCTCGGTTCTAGCGCATTTCCAATAATGATGGCAGTCTTTGGCCAGATATCATCAAGGTCAAATACTTAAGGGGCCAGCTAGTTGCTTTTTGTCAACGCTACTGGCTCTCAGTTTTGGCAAGCCGTAGTTCAATTGATGCTGGTGCTCCGATTAGGCTCGTCCATCTCGGTGGGTACAGGGACAATGACCCTGTTTTGGTTTGATCGAAGGGTCAACAACCAACCGTTGGGCACCTGTTTCCCTATCCTATTCTTCATATGTGCCCTACCCAGCATCTAGGCAGAGACCGCCCTCCAGGACCTAGGGCAACTCACATTCAGACGCTCGTTCAGGCCTATTGAGCTTTATGCATGGGAAGAGTTGCTGGACTGCGTTGCCCTTCACTCCCCCTCCGCCCATCTGGACAACATACCTTGGCACCTAGAGGCTTCAGGGCATTTCTATACCAAGTCACTATACCGACGCATTGCTCACTTAGAGGGGGCAGAGGAGTTGTCTCAAATTCGGAACGTCCAAATTCCTTTAAAATATGGATCTTCCTTTTGTAGCTCATTTGCGGTAGGGTATCTTTAGGGGTGGAAGTACACAAGCACAATGGCCCAGGCGATGGCATGTGCCCACTATGCTTGGTGCAAGAGGACTTGAAAATTTCTCGGATTTCTTTAGAGATCTTCAGGCTTGCTCTCCCTTCGATTGGCAATGATTGTGGCTGGTTTTTGGTGGGATGTCTTGGACAGTTTGGACGATCCACAATAAGCAATTTATTGAGAAACTAATTTTTCCTTGCTCATCCAATTCTATTTACAGACTATGTGATTTCCTGCAACAATGGAAGTTCCTAAGCAAGCAACCGGAGGACGAAGCCCTCGACGATATATCTACTAGACTTCGCTCCCTTGCGCAACGCCTGATACCACCGCCTCTGCCTTATCCGGACTACGGTCCCTGCCTTTTTATGTTTGCTTGCGTGTGTGGGCTTGTTGTTTAGCTGGTGCCTCATGGGAAAATTTCGGGTGCTCCCCATGCTCCAACTTCAAAACATCGATTTTAAATGTTTCAAAAATTTCAGAAAAAATGTGAATGCTCACAAGGAATATGACTACAATCCCTAAAAATTTCAGGTCCAAACTCGAAATGTACATTGAGAAACAAAATAGACAAATTCAGATGTGAATAGTGTCAAATGTTGCTTTTGTCTTTTTATGACACTATTCATTCTACATTTCACATTTTCGTTTCTTAATTTTCAGTATAAGTTTAGATCTGTAATTTTTAGGGCGTGTAGTTACATTTCTTCTGAACATTCATAATTGTTTTCAGAATTTCTTGAAACATTCAAAATTGATTTTTTTTAAATATTGGAGTATGGAGAGTATCCCAAGGATGGGAGCACCTGATATTTTCCCGTGCCTCCAAAGAGACTAAGTTCTTGTGTTGGTACTTGGATCTTATACTTTGAGAACCTTGTTGCTTGGCGGTTGCTTTATCTATAAAGCACAGTGAAAGCCTATTTTTTTAAATGTCTGACAAACTATAGCCGCATAGAATGCACCATGGCAGTGTGTCTTAACCATAGTCCCATGTATTGAGGAATTTGTGCTTCTCGATTGTAACTCTATCAACATCCAATAAACTCATTTTAACCCGAAAAAAGGAGAACCAGTAGGCTAATCCCGGCGTCCGTTGTGTCATTTCAAATAAGTGCACTTTCAGGGATCTCGGTCCTGATATATGCTCAACCATGAAAATAAATCCAGACAGTCTTGTGAAAAAAACAAAAAAAGATAGACAAAAGAAATCTATCAGGAACTAGTAAAACACCCGTGCGTTGCTATGGGCTTTTTGTATATAACAATAGTTCAACATCAGTTATGTATAATATATACTTTACCCTTGTATTAATTATGCTTATGCATCATTGTCGACCTTCTTTGATGTAAAGACACTCTTTCTCACTTTGTCTCTCATCTCCAACACCCTTCTTTCTCTCCCTCTCTCCATCCATTTCCCTATTGTGCCCTCATCTTCTCCATCCTCTCAAATTCCCTCAATCAGTTATTTAAGTGTTCGACTATACACAAAATAATATTTTCCAGTGTAATATTTTCAGGACTAAGAGCATCTCCAATAGACGGTCCATATGTAAAAATAACCAACTTTTGAATCTTCCGAGGCAAAAAATATCTCTCCAACAAATGGTCCATATGCAAAAAAAATTACATTTCCACCTCCACAAGATTTAAAATACAACACCTCGCGGTGCAAATTTACATCTCGGAAGGTAGGAGATGTAAAAACCGTGGCCGCGCACCAACGCCCAACCGTCCTTCAGTTCATTTCCCCACTTCTTCCTCCCACCCGCCCGCCGCCGCCCCGCCGCAGCTCCCCGACGCTACCCGCCGCGGATCCAGCCCCGTCCCTACCCGCGCTATCGATTCCACCCCGCCTGGACCGCCGCCCGCCGTCGTACGGGTGGATCGGGCCGTCGCCGCACCGCGCCGCCCCGGCTCCGTCCGCCTTCGCTCAGGCCGCCTCCGCCCCGCCCTGGACGCGTCCGCCTTAGACCCGCCGCGGCCCCGCCAGCCTCCGCCCGCTCCGGCCTCTGCCAGCCCCCGCCCGCACCGCTCGCTACCGCTGCGCGCCCTTTCTGACCTCTCTCCATCTGTCGCCGCCCTGAATTGCTTCGGCCGCCGCCTCCGCCCAATGGCGCCGAAGAAGACGCCGAAGGGCAAGTCGGCTTTGTTCGGCGTGAGGGTGAAGCCCTCGGGAACTTCGGAGTGGAGTTCTTCGACGCCGGGGGGCGTTGGTGACTCGGCACGTATCCCACCGCCAACGAGGTTGCGCGTGCCTACGACGTGGCGGTGTGGCGTGTCGCACGGCCGAAGACGGACCTCAACTTCCCGGCAATTGAGACCTGGGCAGTGACAGTGTGATGACAGTGATGATGATGCTACCGGAACAGGGCTTCGCCTAAGCACCGCTACGATATAACCGAGGTGGATTATGGTGGAGGGGGGCACCACACACGGCTAAAAGATCAATGATCAACTTGTGTGTCCATGGGGTGCCCCCTCCCCCGTATATAAAGGAGTGGAGGAGGGGGATGGGGCCGGCCTCTCTAGGCGCGCCCAAGGGAGTCCTACTCCTACCGGGAGTAGGATTCCCCCTTCCCTTGTTTGGTTTTAGGAGAGAAGGAAGGAGGGGGGAGCCCTCTCCTTTGCTTCTTCTCCCTCTCTTCCACTAAGGCCAAATAAGGCCCAGATACCTCCTAGTATTCCGGTATACTCCCGATTTCACCCGGAACCATTCCGATGTCCAAACATAGGCTTCCAATATATCGATCTTTACGTCTCGACCATTTCGAGACTCCTAGTAATGTCCGTGATCAAATCCGGGACTCTGAACTACCTTCGGTACATCAAAACACATAAACTTGTAATACTGATCATCACCAAACGTTAAGCGTGCGGACCCTATGGGTTCGAGAACTATGTAGACATGACCGAGACATGTCTCCGGTCAATAACCAATAGCGGAACCTGGATGCTCATATTGGTTCCTACATATTCTACGAAGATCTTTATCGGTCAAACCGCATAATGATATACGTTGTTCCCTTTGTCATCGGTATGTTACTTGCCCGAGATTCGATCGTCGCTATCTCAATAACTAGTTCAATCTCGTTACCGGCAAGTCTCTTTACTCGTTCCGTAATGATACATCCCGTAACTAACTCATTAGCTACATTGCTTGCAAGGCTTATTTTGATGTACATTACCGAGAGGGCCCAGAGATACCTCTCCGACAATCAAAGTGACAAATCCTAATCTTGATCCATGCCAACTCAACAAACACCATCGGAGACACCTATAGAGCACCTTTATAATCACCCAGTTACGTTGTGACGTTTGGTAGCACACAAAGTGTTCCTCCGGTATTCGGGATTTGCATGATGTCATAGTCATAGGAACATGTATAGTTATGGAGAAAGCAATAGCAACAAACTAAACGATCATCGTGCTAAGCTAATAGATGGGTCAAGTCAATCACATCATTCTCTAATGATGTGATCCCGTTAATCAAATGACAACTCATGTTTATGGCTAGGAAACTTAACCATCTTTGATTCAACGAGCTAGTCAAGTAGAGGCATACTAGTGACACTCTGTTTGTCTATGTATTCACACATGTACTAAGTTTCGGGTTAATACAATTCTAGCATGAATAATAAACATTTATCATGATACAAGGAAATATAAATAACAACTTTATTATTGCCTCTAGGGTATATTTCCTCCACATCCCGAGTATGCCCAGACCGAGCAGGAGTTCTACTGGAAGCGTGATGCCGAGAAGAAGAAGAAGAAGAAGAAGGAGGAGGAGGAGGTGAAGAAGGAGGACGAGGCCGGCCCCTCGATGGTAATCCCCATCCTCCATCATCGTCGGAGGCGGACGAGGAGTTCTGGGGGCTCTTGGATGACTCCAATGAGTCGTACGGGATGCCCTCGCGAGTAGTTCTGCTAGTTTAAATTTATGTCATCTATGTTTGAATTTGATGTTTGAACTACGTTGATATGAAGTAGTAGTTGGTCGTTTTCAGAATTTTACATCTTTGTTTTGGACCATCTGTTGGAGTTGCTCTTCTACATCTCCGTTCTGGACCATCTGTTAGAGTTAAGCCTTTTTTGGAGATGTAAAATACACTTTTTGGTGATGTAAATTTTTACATCACCGGTTTGGATCACCAAAATATACATCATCTATTGGAGATGCTCTAAGCATTATATTTTCCACCACAACAAAATGAATTTCATGGAAATTGTTTTGGGTGATTCGCTCTATCCTTAAAAGTTTTCAGGGGTCATGAGAAATATTTTGTGGAGCACTACAACACACTCCACACATATGATGGCGTAATTTTTCATTTTCTGATAAGAAACGTATTTTTTATCTATTTGTGTGAACATTGTAAGCATGATAGGTAGGTTTGTGTGGATATCATGATACGAACCGGAATATCAGCAAGTCTAAGCTATTTCATGGCAATAATCCATGTACTCTCTTTATAATTTATTTTGCACTATCATAAACCAAGTCATTACAAACACTACTTGCCTTGGTCCATCAAGTATTCTCTTAGCCCATGGAATAACCTTAGCAAGAAATTTTTTACACAGAGCGAAGTGCTAATATTTATACATCAAATACATCAAAGCTTAACCAGCCTGTAGATTTTCCCTACATTAAAACCAATTAACTCTTCTATGAGGTAGTTATTTCACCACATGCAAATTTCTTCTGATTACCTCCATCCCCTTATAGCAGCACCCCTCATAAGCACTCCTACTTCCTATGAAGTTGAATCTTCATCAAATGTTAATGTCTCATTTTCTTCCTTGACGTCTTATACTATTTATTTTCATGGATATAGGGTGCTTTGCTTCCACTGTGGTGATATTCTGCTATGTCATTTATAAAAACATGTCTACTTTGTAGTATCCAATGTATCATGCACTTGTGTCTTTACTTAAGTGACATTGATGGTAGCTATCTGCAGGTTTTCTTCAATCAACAGCTCCGACTGGCGTACCCGCTGATAATTCTACCTTAGTTGTAGGCAAGTAGGCCGGTATGTTCATCTATTATCAGGAACTCCTCTTCACATATAATTTTAGTGGAACAACAATTCTACTGAGACCCTGGCATTAAAAGTAGCGCGACAAAGACTGGCAAACAAATTTTGTTAGATAATAGAAATTTAGAATCATCGAGGGACATAATACCACTCTGCTATCAAATGGAGCATAATTGTAACACACAATACTTGAGCTAGCATGTCTTCTTTTCCCAATCAAATATATGCATTTCTTTTCTCAAAGCTAGTCTTTGCTGTAAAAATAACTTTATACTTTTTGTTTGCAGTTTGAATATGGTTAGCTCTTTTGCCGCTTTACAGATTATGATGGTTCTATTCTATCTATGTAGCTATGGGATACTGTTGGACCAAAAAGGTCAAGAGTCTTGGTGTTGCATAACAGCAGAGTATGATTAATTGTCAGTCTCACCTACAAATCTAGCTTGTGTAGGATACAGTAATTCTGATACCCAGAGACCAAAAAGTGGTGCCTGAATAATACTACGAAAAGGATGGCCTAAATAAAATTTTGCTCATAAGATTGCATGCGTAGAAGATTGCTGACAGGAAATAAATTGCACTAAAAGGATGAACAAATCCGACTTTATGGGAAGAGAGTACAACAGCCATGAAGAGTGGAGTATATTATACCTAATATGTGCTGCCATAGGTAACGCCTTCAAGATGAAGTACCAATACATGGGAGCAATGAACATGGCGATAGTGGTCGACGAATGCACAAAGGCGACCGCCGTTCAAATGAATAACACACCACAGAGACCCCACATCGCCATCTAGAGGAGAATCATTTGGAGGAAACATAGAGTGGAGGGCCGGAGGGGAGGGAGAGGGCCGGCCGTCGCCCGTCGCCAACCGCCCTTGTTGCCACACACGGAGGCCTGCCTTCTCACCGGATCGGGTCGGAGCGGCATCCCGAGAGAAAAGATGCACATGGTGTTCGCCCCCTCGGTCTATCTCTCCCGGCGTGGCCCATCTCGACGAGATGTGGCCGTGATGGATCTGGCCGCCGCCCCGCTGACTTCCTTGACTCGATCTGGGGCCTCCTCGCTTTAAGAAAAGAAGGTGAGTGGAGGGTGGCGCTGGTGGGGAAGAGGGCGGCTTTGGGTGGGGGAGAGGGAACATGGCGGCTGTGCACGGGCGTTCGAGGGGGTCTCGTTCGCCTAATGAGATTTCTTTGTTATGATTTACACATTGATTTTCTTAAAATCGGTTATTTGTTTCCTAATTAATGTGACTGAGCGTTTTTTCTTGAAATCAATTATTTGTTTTCTAATTAATGTGATTGAGCGATTTAAGGCAATGTTAATTAATTTAGATTTGATATTTAGAGATTGATCGTGATTGATTCTACATTACTAAATAATTTGCGTTAGCATGGAAAATTTTGATATGTTCAGTATTCTTTCATTGTGTGAGAGGGTGACGCGAAAATAATCCGGTGAAGCCCAGCGAAGGTGGGAGATGGGACGAAAAAATCCCCGAAACGGAGACTGCCAACTGATCCATTAGGAATAGAGATGAGCGATTTTTCTTAAAGTCAATTATTTGTTTTCTAATTAATGTGATTGAGCGATTTAAGATAATATTAATTAATTTAGATAATGTTAAAATCAATTATTTGTTTTCTTAAAAGGTGTCTACAAGAGCTGAAGATGATGGCGCCGGTGTGGTCACGGAGCAGCATAGCAGTTCCTCCAACTCCATTCAAAATAGATCCATCTGTGTTTAGCTTTACATGCCCAGTGGCCGGGGGTATCCAAGAAACAAGATTAGTGGAAGCATTATTGCATGCATGAGCTGTAAGAGGGAAACAGTATTGAAGTGGGGCTTTCCCTTTCACATGAACATCACCAGAACGTGTTGCAATGGATTGTAGCGATGATAGGTAGCTTGATAAAAATCTGACAGAGACATCCAAAGGAGGGGCGGGTTTAAAATGCACGAGCTCGTTTCTAACATACCAAATTCGCCAGAAGAGCATCACTAGTCGAACTCGTGTAGACTCATCAACCTCGCAGATATGCTGAATAAACCAATCAGGCCCAGTCGACTTGATCGAAGATACATCCGGCAAGAACCATTCAGCAGCCATGGCCCTCCATAGAGCTCTTGCGTTCGTGCATGAACATAATGTATGGAACGTGTCTTCTTCATTAGCACCACAAATAGGGCATAGCGAGCATGTCTCCAGACTCCGTTTCATCTTGTTACGGAGGCTACCAACTGCTCTATTAGGAGTAAATATAATGAGATAAATCCTCACAAAAAGACCCTGAGAGAAATGAGTCATTTTTTAATAATAAAAATGAGACCTTTGCCACACTTACCAGCTCTAGTCGGCCATCTATGATCTATCTGATTGTGTTTGAAAGAAAGAACAGGCGGGCTTTCCCGAGGTCCGTTTTCATCTTCGCTCCAGAAAAGGAAAGGAACAAGAAGGCAAACCGGCCAGTGAAGCATAGCTCAGATACAAGACGCGTCATCCCACTACCACTTTCCCGATCTGAACTCGCCATCGCCTATTTGTACCGCGAGGAACCAAATCATTCAAACCCTAGAAATCGAATTCTCCATCCCAGACCCCTAGGAGCCGCCATGCCTCGCCAGAGCCAAAAGGCCTGCAACCAGGAGAACATCGTCATCGACCTTGACGGCGACGACAGCAGCGACCAAGGTGAGCGCGCGATCGACGACCAACCTGGTCCTTTTCCCTTTCCATCCGCTTGATCTGCTCATCACGGTGGTACCTTGGGCGTCCCCCGTGATCTTCTCTGTTGGTCTCTGAGACTCTGACGGTGTTGCATAGAGTGGTGTATTTCTGTTCGATGGTTGGTAGGATAGGTGCAATATGGCGCTGGTCACTCCCGTCTTCTGTTCAGATTAGATTAGATTAGCTTTGCTCCTTGTTTAATTTCTTGCAAACGGACTAACGGAGAAGGTTGGAAATAGCTCCTCAAATTATATTTCTGGGCGGATTCTATTGGTTATTTTAAACGACTGCATGCTCCATGTTTGGATTACACTATTGCTTCCTGGAAACGGACAGGAATTCCTAGGACCAGTAGCCGGTTAGATAGAATCCATGGTATTAATTTGGGTGATGTCTTTTATACGACATGGATATTTAGAGGGTCTGGTCAGATATTAAAAACAACGATTAATATCTCGCTCTGAATCAAGGTTAAAGTTATATAAACCTACATATGCATAAGATTATTGAAAGGTCAGTAGATCCAATGAGCCATTTTAGTGGTTTATTGAGTTCAGATTAGTCTTTCATATCTAGAACAATGGTGATTAGATGTTCATGACTCGGTTTCGTGGTGAGATCTGGTGCTTGCATAGATTAACCATCTAGGGCACAGAGCCTTGGCGTTGTTGTTTTTTTTGCGTACTTTTTTTTTCCGTACTGCCTTGGCGTTGTTGTTTAATGAATTTTTCACCTATAAGTTGTATACATAAATTTGCCAAGTTCTACTAGCATCACCACATCTAGGGGTTAGTATTCAAGCACTAACAGTGGTGTGATCGATCAATTACCACCGTTTATTACATCTAATCACTGTTCATAATTTTGTCCTTCTGTTTCGGTAGCTTTACAAGATTTGATAGTTATGATTTTATGTATGTGACGTAGTATGACTACCAACTCACTCGTCACTTGTGTTTAGTGGTTGTTTTCGTAATTTCAAGCTAAACTATTTTTGATGTAGTTTAACTTAAAGTTGGAGGTTTACTAATCATTGGAAATTCTTAGCTCTTATCTAATTTCAATGGCCTAACTCTTCATGTCAATTACAATACACCATTTGTTTAATATGGCTGCATATGTTTTTAGCACAATCTAGGAGTTTACCCGATTATTAATTAATTATAGGATATGATATTTCTTTAGCTTTTGTATCGTTTCGCTGGATACGTTTCCTAGTGCACAGGAAGATCACATTCTAGGCTGTTTAACAATCATACACAAGCATTTCTTCCACAAGGGAAATTATTTTGTCATCTAGGAAGCAAATCACTTCCTCTTGATTCATTATATCACTATTTTAGTGATCTAAACGCTCTTATATTTCTTTACGGAGGGAGAACTTTATTATATCATTGTAAACAGTAGTAACTTAGCTAGTTCACTGGTCATGAACCAGGGTTGTACCATTTTCTTTTAACAGAAAAATATCGATCTTGTAAGTGCTTGATTTACAATTTTTTTATATACTTTCCCATATTCATATTGTAAACATGATGACTTGTTGTTAATTGTGCAACTGTTATGTGTTGTATCTTACTTTAGTCTTACGTTCACCCCTATATGTGGCTTTTCAAGATGATTTTACTACACAGTACAAAATAGTTACACAAGAGTGTTTTTTTTCAATTCACGCGGTCTAACATGGCGTGAGCGTGTAAGCGTGCACGTGCGTGCACATGCATGAGTGTTATCTCCATGTCATTTCTATTTTTCCTTGTGTAGAATGCCAAAATAAGTGCTCCCAGACAAGCAAAGGCAGAGAAGTTAAGACGCGACGGAGCTTGAAAAATGAACTACCCTCCTTTCAAGATCAACCCGCTCTAAAAAAAAGGTCCCGCATTAGCAGGAGGGACAAAACAAATAAAGAGATGCTAGACACTCATATTTTTGAGTTGTGCATGGAGTATGTTCTGTCTTTGTCTTAGGTTGTTAGTTTTCATTTTCTTTTGATTGGAATGTTAATCTTATAATGTACTACTACAACTCTCTATGTAGGGATGTTTGGTCATGCATGGATATTAAAAAGAAGAACGATTATGCCTACCTTAATCCGTTGTGGTTTAACATGTACACCGACTGGGATGATAAATCAAGAATCCTTAAATGGATAAAAGCTAAGAAGATATTCACAAGACGATATGTATTTGTACCTATTGTTATTTGGTATGTTACTCACATTATGATCATGCAGAATCACTTATTTGATCCGCATGATACCAAATATTCACTTTGTTGACTATATATAGGGGACACTGGAGCCTTCTTGTGTTGTGCAATTTTGGCAAGACCAAGTACTTGGGTACTAAGAAGGGGCCACACATGCTGCTACTGGATTCACTTAAAAAGGTGAAAGCGGAGAGGTTACAACCAATCATCAACAGGTTTGTTCACTTTATTTTCTCTCTCACTAAGCCATCAAAATAATTCATGTTAGCATGTTTACATATTTTGTTGTAGCATGGTTTTGCATGTAGGCAACTCAAGATACTACAATGAGATATGTTTTTTATCTATATATATTATTAGCCCAACAAGGTGTTTATTATTTCAAAAAACATTGCGCATTAATTTTAGTTGGATGTTGCATGGAGTGGGCGTCAAAAGCTCCCTGATATATGCCTTAGTTTACGTTCACATAAATGTTTTATTTACTCATTTGCATTGTCTATAACACATAATTGTCATCCTTATTCTGAATGCCCTATATTTATTAGCCCTTTATTGATGGTGTATACCAGATTCATTGTTGATATTTTAAAATTCGAAGAGCGGGAAGAGTTAGAGCAGTTCATAAATGAAGTCGAACTTGAGTTTCCTAAGGTATGATGTTTAACTTCTGACGGTCGAACTATTTTTCATCTTTTGGAAAAAATATATCTATTATTATGTTCTATATTGTTGCTTCTTAATTATTTCGATTTCTGTTATGATATACTTAAACAAACTTGTAGGTGCCACAACAAAGTGGAGTAGATTGTGGTATGTATGTTCTTTACTTCGTGTACTGTTTTCTCACAATAAAAAAACTGGGAGAAGATTTGAGCCATCTGGTATATGTCATCCGCTTCAAACTTTACACAACATTCCTATTTGTGCCTCACAAAGTCTTTTACTAATTTGTTTGTTTAACTGATGACTTTGTTCTAAGGATGCCTTGTTCGATCCGGAGGAACTGAAGAGCCTAGAGGACATACGCATAGATATTCTTTCATACAAAGAGTATGCTTATCCCTACCGTCTTTATTTAATGGTTGTTAAATTGTGATCTTATTTCCCTTGTACTTATCTGCAGGAAAATGGATGCAAAAGCTGCAGAGTAGATTGCATGTCAAGATTGCTCCGATTAAACTGTACCACCTACTTGTTGTTGGGTAATGACAGATTGGTGCTGTTGATAATTAACATCATGCTATCTTCTCTTATGCTTCCTGCTCTTGTGTTAACTATCAGTGGTTTTTCTCTCTTACTCATCAGGCAACATCATATTGACCAACAAACCAGAGTTCATCTTCACCGGTGGCAAGTTTTGAGGAAATTTGAAGACTTCCAGTAATAAGTTAGTAATACATTCTATGCAAACAGTCAAGACAAACATGGCTGATAGTCCAAACAGATAGCTTCAGTGACAGTCAGCACCCAGTTCATCATAAAGAATTTACAGTTGTTTCCATTCGTTCAAAAAATTAAGATACCAGTGTAAGTGCATTTAATGGATTTTTTTTGAAACTACATTTGATTTTTTTTTTTTTGAAAAGGAGGATTACCCCGGTCTCTGCGGCCATATTATTAAAAGTGGCAGCAAAAAACAAAGTCTGAAATCCAGTAATCCAGTACAGCTCGTAAACGGAGCAAAGAGAAAAATGAAAACATTCTGCATTTGATGGATTTAGTTTGCACTTCTGCATTACCAACTTATAATTGCTGCATGGAATGTGATCGATTATAACCACCATTTCCTTTCTGGATGGATTATTTATGCATTGCTGTTCTTTCATGCGTATGCATCGAGTTGGTTATGTAATCAGAAATTAGCAGTATACCTCTCAAAAAAAAAGCAGTATATGCTATATAATATGTTCCGGCCGGTAACACTTCTTATTTCGGTATGAAGTGGAAAGTAGCCACAGCGCTCCGTCTCTAGCATTCATTCAGTAGGGTAGGACAGTAGGAGCAATGGTGGGCTGATCCACTGCTGGGCTGCATGCCTGCATCATGCATGGTGTGTGCTGGATTGAGTTGAGATCCTCCCTCCGTGCTGCGATGTCTTCCGATGCTCCGATTCCTCCACGTTCTTTTGTAGCTCAGCAGGATATTTACTCAAGATTGGTCACGCTACCGCCCCACTCATATACGAGCGCACGATAGTCACTCAGGGTGGACACGGTCCGGGCCCGGTCCGAGCCGTCGTTTGGACCGGCCGCCGGCGGTCCGGTCCGGACCGGACCGACCAGTGCATCGGTCCTGATTTCAGAGACCGGACTGGCGGACGTGAAGCTCGGTGCAGACCGACGGTCCTCACGGTCCCGGCGATGTCGAGTCGCTGCCATGTGGGCCCAGGATGTCGGAGAGGTGCTCGGAGAAGAAGCACGGTGGCCGGAGCAGAAGAAGATGCACCTGATGTGCGGCTGCACGAGGAGGAGGCACGGGGGAGAGAGGGAGCGGCGCGGCCGCGCGGAGGAGCGGGGGAGCGGCGGCGTAACGCATGAGGGATAGGGGGCGAGGGAGAAAGGGACGGCGCGGCCGCGCAGGGGAGAGAGAGGGTGGTGCTGTGGCGAGGTGGAAGACGTGCGCGAGAACCGGGGGCGAGGGGTAGACGACGTGCCGTGGAAAGTGATGTTAGCCATGAACCTGCGCATGTTTATTACTTAGCAGTTTTCTTGGGTGCATGCAAGCAATCTATCACGTGCATGAGCCAACGGATATCCGTCCAGAGCCATGACGTGATGATTGGATCAAATTAGACGCGGAGTTAATTGTGGGATGGCACCGTGATTCTCGGATCGAACATGTTTCTCTCGTTAGTTGCGAATAAAAGGAAAGAGCAGCGTGGAGTTAGTCATGGGATTGACACGGCCATGCTAGGATAACTACTTTTTACGGAACCAGCCTGCAAAATCAGGGAGAATCGGTTCAAGAATCCTGTAGGCAGTTATTTCCATAGATGTAGCGACAGATTATGGCGGGATAGCGCCGTGATTATGGGATATCCTCGTTTCTCTCGGTCTTCTACGGTCCAACCGAGTAGACCGGGCTTTAACCGGACCGGACCGAAGTTTTTTCGGTCCATATTTCACAGACCGGACCGGCTATTTTTTTGAGCGGGCCAGGATCGAGCTGGGCAGGACCGAGCGGGCCACGAGCGGGCCAAAAAGCCCGCTCGTGTCGTCCACCCTGAATAGTCACACAGCTTGTAGAAGCTGAAGCTCAGTTCCATACCTGGACGTCAGTACTCAGTGCAATTGTGTTTCCCTTCGCGTCCAAGCTAGGACAACCGAAGATTATGGGTGTGAATATGTGTCACGAGAAATTTAAGACAGTTCTTAACCTTTTATAGGGCCGCTGATAAAGCGAATGTCAACTAGAGTAGCTCCAAGGGAAAGTGAAATCATTAGTTAAGAGATACCTCTTGGCCACTATCACCTTTTCTGGTGATCTTGTCACAGTTAGCGAGTTTTGGTGAGATTTCTCCCACGCACGCGATAAAGATGGGTTTATTAGTACTATTTTATATAGTTGATTATTCAAAATGATTTATCTTTTGAATCAGGCGTCCAAATCATGAACCGTTTTCACCGTTTCATTCCTCGCACCGAGATCTCTATATTGATGGGTTCCGAGACACTTTTTGGGCAAAATTTGTGCTCCAAAATTTTACTAAACTGTCATTTAAATATACTAACTCGTGTTTCACTTTTGGGAAGCATAGTTTGTACTTTTCAAGCGAGAAGCATAATTGTGCTTCACATGGAAGCACACCTGTGCTTCACTTTTCCAAAAATTACAATTGTTCCTTTGCCCGAGAAGCACAACACACGAGAAGCACAATTGTGCTTCCCTTTTCACACAAAACACTATTGTGCTTCTGTTTCTCGTAGAAGCAGACATGAGATTCATGTGAAAGAACTATTGTGCTTCACGCGGAAACATTACCATACTTTTCACACGAAATGCTACTTGTGCTTCACGCTCATGATAGACAAAAAAAAGAAGAAACGAAAAAACTAATAAACTGGAAAAAACATGAAACCCAAGAGAAAAAACAAAAACAACCGTCCGATGCAGGAAGCACCCACCGGCGGCACATGGCGGCGCTGGAGTGCTCCCTCGTGTTGTAGACTACGCGCTGGAATCCCCATCGAGGGGGTATCCCTTAGTTAGTTGCTCCCTTTGCGTCTAACGAGCGAACCTTGATCATTCCATCAGGTGTTTGCTCCATGGTGGGGTCTGCGGGACGGTAGTTGGCCCAACAATACTGGGGAGCATGCGGGAAAAAATTAACTGGGCTAGGCCCAGTTAGCTATTTTCTACCCAAAAGATTGCCAACAGTAAAATTAATTTTTTTTACATATTAAAGTAAGAAAACTACTCCCTTCGATCCATATTAATTGTCGTTAATTTAGTACAAAGGGAGTACATAAATTTGGTGTTTGCTCCATTGAGGCAGCGAGTGATTGATGAATCAAATTCCCCTTTCCCCTTCTCCAAGCTCTCCCCTCTCACCTACTCCGATCCGATCCCGATCCCCTCCTCTCTCCTTCCTCTGGATCATTACAATTTGGTACTCAGAGCCTAGATTTTTTCCCACCACCCCACACCGCCGCGGTTCTCATAATCTCTCGGTCGCCGGTAACATCCACCGGGTCAGGTGCAAGCCGCTCCGGCGAGTTTGCACTAATCCTGCTAGGGGTTCGGTCAATTTGGAGCGAGACCACGGCGCCGTCCAAACACTTGGCGCAGACCCGCCGTGTTCTCGACGCGATGTCGGAGACCACCGACAAGCTGTAGAACTTGCTGGAGTCAGTCATCCACCGCCTCGATGCAAACCAGAAGACGGCCGATGAGCGACCCCAAGCGCAGCTCTCCTACAACGAACAGGTCTTCATCGAGCTCAAGCACCTCTCCAAGCAGATCGATCTCGCCCAGGCAAATGTGGATGAGGCGCGCAAGGCCGCGCCCATGGTCAACCCCCCTCCCCCCCCCCGCTGCGCACCACACCACCATGTCACCCTCGGGAATTTCGACGACGGAGGGCTCCTCTACACCACCACCGCCCCCGTCATCTCGTCCCGTGCCTCCCCTGCTCTACACGGATGGAGCAGCCCAGCTGCCCTTTGCGCTTCTGGTCAACCACGGGTCGCCTCTGTCGCTCCAGCCCTCACCGATGGCTTCAGATCAAGAGCGCGGGACATATCTCTACACCAAACCACCGAAGCATGATTTTCCGCGGTTCGACGAAAACGCCCCGTGCATCTGGCTCGAGCGGTGCGTCTCTTACTTCGAGCTGTACCGTGTGCCACCGCACAACTGGGTCACCACGGCCTCGCTGTACATGGATGGCCTGACAACGATGTGGCTACAGGCTCATTGTCAGAAACCTTCAGGGTTGTCTTGGGCAGATTTTCGTGCAACAATGGCAGAGGAATTCAGGCCCGAGGAGTTCGAAGAACAAATGCATGAGTTGGTTCAGTTGCGGCAGACTGGGAGTGTGCAAGAGTATCGTCAGCAGTTCGAGACATTGATGTACCATCTTCTGTCTCTTGATCCGCATTTGAGCGCCAGTTTTTCATCTTTTAGTTCCTGCTCGGGCTCAAGGACGAGCTTCGACTGGGCGTCCGCCTGCAGGCCCCCACCAGTATCACTCGAGCGGCCGTTTTCGCAAGAATTCAGGAAAAGGAATTGGAGAGACAACGCGCACAGCGCCAATGGATCATACCAGTGGGTCGTCCACCTCCACAAGTAGCAACAACAGCCACCATTCCAGCCCGGGCAGCAGCACAACCACGCCGAACAAACTATGACTTTGCTCGGGAATGACAGTTACGAGAATTCCGACGAGCTAATGGACTGTGTTTCCGCTGTGGGGATAAATACTCCCGCGAGCATCAGTGCAAAAGCACGGGACATATTCTGATGATCGAAGTGGGCGAGTTCGGAGAAATTCTGTCCGATGAAACCGTGCTCGCGTTGCAACTGCTGGATGCACTAGTGCAACAGGAACCAGAATACTGCTCTCTGAGTCAGCATGCCATGTCCGGCGAGGACGGGCTGTCCAGGATTCGCCTGTGCGCCCAAGTGGGTGATCAGATCATGCTGCTGCTGGTCGATTCGGGGAGTTCTCATAGCTTCATCAGTGAGAATTTCACTGCCCGAAATGCTGCTAAGACTGAAGAACTCCCCCCTTGTGTTAGTTCGTGTGGCGAATGGACAATGGCTGCTCTGCAACAAGCTCTTGCACAAATTGGCCTGGCAAGTTCCTGGTCACACCTTCAACACCGACCTTCGGGTGTTACCACTGAGTGCCTACGATGGCGTTCTGGGGATCGACTGGCTCTCTCCCCACAGACCGATGTTGTGCCACTAGCAACTGAAGACGATTTAGTTCGACACCGGGGGCAAGACAGTGAAACTACAGGGAGTGAAAACCACCAATCTGTCTTCCATCTTAGAGTTGGATGCTTATGAGCTGCATCGAATGGAAGTGGCCAACGATATCTAGACAGCGGCCCTTGTCACAGTGGAGAAAACTGACGAGCCACCGCCTGCACTAGTCCCAGCCAACATTCAGAAAGTTCTGCGCGAGTATCAGGACATGTTTGCTGAACCAACAACCCTGCCCCCGCGTCGTCAGTACGATCACAGCATCAACCTGGAGCCAGTCACTACACCTATCAACACAAAGCCGTACAGCTACTCGCCGGCGTAGAAGGAAGAGATCGAACGGCAAGTTCAAGAGATGTTCAACTCGGGTCTCATTGCACACAGGATGAGCCCCTACACCGCACCCGCGTTGCTCGTGAAAAAGAAGGACGACAACTGGCGTTTTTGTTTTGATTTTTGATGCCTGAATACAGGAACAATGAAGAACAAGTTTCCACTTCCTGTGGTCGACGAGCTTCTCAACGAACTGGCTGGGGCCAAATACTTCTCCAAGATCGATTTGCGCAAGGGATATCATCAAATTCGTATGCGGGAAGAGGATGAGGAGAAAACAGCTTTCAAGATGCATCACGGCCACTACCACTTCCGCGTCATGCCATTCGGATTGTGCAACGCGCCGGCTACGTTTCAGTGTTTTATGAACACTGTCTTCGGCCATTACATCCGTAAGTTCATCATCATTTTTTGGACAACATTTTGGTATTCAGCATCGACCTACAAGAGCACGAAGGTTACATACGCCTCACTCTGGACCTCCTCCGCGAGCACCAGTTGTTCGCCAAGGCCAATAAGTGTTCGTTCGCGTAAACAAGCATCGAGTACCTCGGGCATGTGATCTCGCAAGATGGCGTTGCCACCGACACAAGCAAGACCAGTGCCATGAAGGCCTGACCCATGCCCTTGCTACCTCTTGAGCACTGCGTTGGTTTTCCCTTAAAGAGGAAAGGGTGATGCAGCAAAGTAGTGTAAGTATTTCCCTCAGTTTTTGAGAACCAAGGTATCAATCCAGTAGGAGGCCACACACGAGTCCCTCGCACCTACACAAACAAATAAAATCCTCGCAACCAACGCAATAAAGGGGTTGTCAATCCCTTCATGGTCACTTACGAAAGTGAGATTTGATAGATATGATAAGATAATATTTTTGGTATTTTTATGATAAAGATGCAAAGTAAATAAAGCAAAATAAAAATGGTAAAAGAAATAGCTTGTTGATGGAAGATTAATATGATAGAAAATAGACCCAGGGGCCATAGGTTTCACTAGTGGCTTCTCTCGAGAGCATATGTATTACGGTGGGTAAACAAATTACTGTTGAGCAATTGACAAAATTAAGCATAGTTATGAGAATATCTAGGTATGATCATGTATATACGCATCACGTCCGAGACAAGTAGACCGACTCCTGCCTGCATCTACTACTATTACTCCACACATCGACCGCTATCCAGCATGCATCTAGAGTATTAAGTTCAAAAGAATAGAGTAACGCTTTAAGCAAGATGACATGATGTAGAGGGATAAACTCATGCAATATGATATAAACCCCATCTTGTTATCCTCGATGGTAACAATACAATACGTGCCTTGCTACCCCTACCGTCACTGGGAAAGGACACCGCAAGATTGAACCCAAAGCTAAGCACTTCTCCCATTGCAAGAAAGATCAATCTAGTAGGCCAAACCAAACTGATAATTCTAAGAGACTTGCAAAGATAACCAATCATACATAAAATATTTCAGAGAAGATTCAAATATTGTTCATAGATAAACTTGATCATAAACCCACAATTCATCGGTCTCAACAAACAAACCACAAAGGAAGATTACATCGAATAGATCTCCACAAGAGAGGGGGAGAACATTGTATTGAGATACAAAAAGAGAGAAGAAGCCATCTAGCTAATAACTATGGACCCGAAGGTCTGAGGCAAACTACTCACACATCATCGGAGAGGCTATGGTGTTGCTGTAGAAGCCCTCCGTGATCAATGCCCCCTCCGGCGGAGCTCCGAAAAAGGCCCCAAGATGGGATCTCATGGGTACAAAAGGTTGCGGCAGTGGAATTAGGGTTTCGGCTCCTCTGAAATAGGCAAAAAACATAGGGAGGAGGGCGTCTGTGAAATTGGTGCGGTGGGGGCGCCATGGAGGTGGGGCTGAGATTTCGCGCCTCGGGGGAAGGGAGCTTCCTGGGGAGAAGGTGATTTGGTGCCCATGAGGTATGAATGGGGGGGGGAGGGGGAATTGGGAGGGGAGTGGAACCATGTCTTATGGACGCATTTGTCTGAAATGTGAGGGGGAGTTACAGTTCTACCCTTGCCTATGGGCTTCTCGGCTTGGGTCTGTGTACTGAGGGTCGGGGATAGTAGAGTAACTTTGCTTCTCCACAAATAGTGGGCGGGAGCGATTTCGTGCGAGGAGGTCTTGTTTTGAACTACAGTGGGCGTGAGCGATTTCGGGCGAGGAGAGTGTGTTTTGAAATAGTGGGTGCAAGCTACTTCGGGCGAGGAGAGCGTGTTTTGACGACCATGGTTTATGAATTATTCGATACATGTCATTTCGGCCGAGGAGAAGGCGCGCTTGGATGAATTTACGAACCTACCCTCGATGTACAACGGGCCAATTGATGCGTGTTCCACATAGGACGGTAATTTCGCGTCTCCCATTTATTTGCTCGGGCGAATTCCACCGAGCAGAGAGGATGTTTAATGGTTCATTCAAATTTTGGGAGAACGAGCATCCACGTCTACCTCACCAAGTCGATTTGGATCAAATTTTGAAATATTAGCTTGCCACTTCTTTTTTAGATGGAGAGATGATGCTCGGGAGTAATGTGTTTTTACATGCTCATTGCTAGCGATTTACTATATGACAAATAGTTGACCCACTCAAAAACGTGAATCAAACCCAAAATGAAATATCTCGATTCAATGAAATAGCTCGTTCAGTAGGTCAAAATAGTGAACTAAATCCAAAATTGAACACCTCAATCGAGTAGCATGTTGTACAGTATTATAGTACTCCATGAACATGTTGAAAGTCAAATTAATGAACTTGTTTGATATATGCATATATCCGTTCATGTGTGGATTGTAGAGAACATGTTCTTCAATTTAAACATTTGAATGCAAGTTTATATTGAAACATGGTTTATATCACTCTTTGATGCATAAAACACGACCTCCCCCTCTCCCGGACTCCTGTTCTCTCTCTCTCTCTCTTGCAGACAATCTTCAATTCTGTCGCACGCATCCGACACAAAAACCTTGTTGGTCCCTCTCCCTTTCTCTCCATCTCTCTCTCTCTCTCTCTCCCTCCCTCTCTCTCTCTCTCTCTCTTTGTGTGTGTGTGGGGGGGGGGGGTCTTTCTAGTTCGCATGCATATATACACCATCTATAGGTCTCTCTTGCACACTATGTATGATACTCTAGCTAGTCCAAGCTAGATATCTTGGGTGCACTCATCGTATGCACACAAATTCCTTGGCTGTCACATCCCTGGTCCTGTTATACACTAGGCTAGACCCTCATGTGAGCATCATGTTTTAATTCAAATGAAATTTGAATTGAGGGATTTTCAAAGCATCAGAAACCTTCTAAAAATGATCAACATTAAAATCCTCTCAAAGAAGTCCAAGAAAATGTTCCTCTTAGTCTCTGAAAATATTGCAAAGAGGTAAAACTCAAAACAATATTTTTGGTATCTCAGAGTTAATTATTTTGGGCCTTTGAATTAAATAAATAGCTATTTGCATTGGATATATATTTGATATATAAATAATATATGTCCAATAATACTGGAACATTTTATGTGGTTTGGTATATTTTAGTCCTAGCCACATAACTATTTTCAGGATTTTATAAAATGGTTTAGTGTCTAAAACTAAATCAAAACAAACTACAGAAAATAGAAAACAGAATTAAATAGAAATAAAAGAGAGAGAGAGAAGGACTTATCTGGCGCTCACCTGGTAGCCCACCTGGCCCAGCTCCTCCAGCGGCCCAGCCCACCGCCGCTTCTCCCCCTGTCGTCTTCCTCCCCCTCGCCCCGAAGCTGCTCGGTGGCGCGCGCGGCCACGCGCCTCGGCCACCTCCTCCCTCCCAGCCTGCCTGGCTCCTCCTCGACGCCCCGGTCACGCCACGCGCCTCCCCAACCCCCTCTCACTTCTCCCTCGCTCTCTGGACCTCCCTCCCCCTCGCTCCTCTGCTTCCCCCCCCATGACCGAGAGTCGTCGTCGCCGCCGCTCGCCATAGCCACGGCCACCGACCACCACTCGCCTCGCCGACCAATCCAGAAGGACCGCAGTGTCGTCCTCATCACCTACGCAGAGCCAAGCTACACCGGACGCACTGCATCATCGCCTTCTTCATCGCCTTCAAGCTCCGGCCCCCGAGATCGCCGGCGACCCCGCGCTCGCCTCGCAGCCTCCCCGAGCCCACTGACCACCCCTGCAGACTCGACGTGAGCTCCTCTTCGTTTCCCCTCCGTCTTTTCGCTCGATTTCGTGCCGTATCCATCGTCTCCGCCGAGCCCGAGAGCCATTGCCGCCGGCCACGAGGTCGCCGTGGCTAGAGCTCACGCGCGTCACGTCCAAGCACACCACTGTGCTCAGCACCACGCCAGGATCCCAAAACCCTAGTCTATTGCTCCTGTTGTGTACCGTAGCCACCGCTCGCGCCTCACCCGAACTCCGGCCGCCGCCGTCGTCATGATTGCCGTCGCCTCCGGTCAACCTAGCTTCTCCCGTTTGCCCTGTTAGATGCGCGCGAGCCTGGGCATCCTGTAGAGCCCCTCCGCCGCTCTTTTGGTCATCAGAGGGCGAATCCCGACGCTCTCCGCCGTCCCTGGCCTCACCGGCGACGAGCCTCGGGTCAACTCCGGCGAGTTTGACCCGGGTTTGACCCCACTGGCCAGTTTGACCCCCCCTCTCTCTCACTGACATGCGGGCCCCGCCCGGCTAATTAAGTTAGGTTAGTATTAACTAAGCTAGGTTAGTTTAGTTAGACACTGACACTCGGGACCCACAGGTCAGGGTTTGACCGGACTGTGCCACGTTGACCTACTGACGTCATCATGACGTTAGGATGACGCAGTAATGTTTTCTAGATTTATTTTTATTCAGAAAATTCCATAAAATTTTATAAACTTCTAAAAATCATAGAAATTCAACCGTAACTCCAAATTAAATAATTTATATATGAAAAATTATTAGAAAGATTCAAGGAATCCATCTGTACCATTTTCATGCATGTTAGAACAACTTATAGCTGCTGTTTAGCACAAATCAATTAAATGGCATTTGAATAATCACATATGGAGTTTGAATTTGAATCTTGTATTCAAACCAACTTCATTTAATCTGTTGCTAGTTGCATTAGCTCAAAACACATTCATATTGCCATGTCATGAGCATGCATCATATTGTGCATTGCATTGATTGTATTTCTTCTTTGTTGCCGGTATCTGTTCCCTCCCGGTAGACGATGTTCCGACGTTGTGATCGTTAACACTGATGAAGACTCAATGTTATCTTCAGAAGTGCCAGGCAAGCAAAACCCCCTTGTTCATTCCGATAAAATCCCACTCTCTCGCTCCTGCTCTCTTTTACTGCATTAGGACAACAACGACATATTTGTTACTTGCTGCGGTAGCTGAACCCCTTTATCCTTTGCATGACCTGTCATTGCCACAGTAAATAGATGAAACCCACTAGCATGAGTAGGAGTTGTTTGAGCCCTGTTGTGACTACTCATTCATGCTTGTTTGTCATGCCTGCTACTGCTTAGAGTTGAGTCAGGTCTGATTCATCGGGGATGAATCAGAGGCGTGTGAACATGTCCTACTGTGTGTGAGCTAAGTGTGTGAACACGATTTGGTAAAGGTAGCGGTGAGAGGCCATGTAGGAGTACATGGTGGGTTGTCTCATTGCAGCCGTCCTCAGGAACTGAGTTCTGTGTTTGTGATCCATGATTCAGCTACTACCACGCATTGGGCCCGAAACCAATGGACCCTCTCGGCTTCTTAATCACCCTTGTCCTCTGTCCAGGAGTTGCAAGTAGTTTCTGGTGTTTGTAGTATGCTGGAGGCCGTGCGCAGAGCTGACCATAGGGGTGGGCTGTGATGCGGTGGGCACGTGGCACGGTGTACCGAGCGCCCGTTTGGTGTCTCGGGAACCCTGTTCACATCGTTTGGGGCTGTGAGCGAAACTCCGGCCGGATCTCCTCATGGATGGAACCCGAATAGGCGATAGACCTGGACTAGAGACTTGAGTGTTTAGGCAGGCCGTGGCCGACACCCACGTTGGGCTTCCGCTTGAAGGTTGTTGAGTACATGTCGTGTAAACGGCGGTAAGTGGTGAGAGCGTGTGTGAAGAAGTACACCCCTGCAGGGTTAACATCATCTATTCGAATAGCCGTGTCCGCGGTAAAGGACTTCTGGGTTGCTTATATCAGTTCATAGACAAGTGAAAGTGGATACCCTAAAATACACAAGATAAGCGTGAGTGCTATGGATGGCGTTCTCGTAGGGAGACGGGAGCGGATCCATAGTGGTGTATTGATATGGTGAATATGTGGACTCGTGTGCGCCACCTCAAAAGAGTTACTTGCAATAGTAGATCAGGATAGCCACCGCGTCAAAGCTGGCTTGCTGCAGTTAAACCCCACCATCCCCTTTGTTGATAATGATGCATATGTAGTTAGTTCTGATGTAAGTCTTGCTGGGTACATTTGTACTCACGTTTGCCTATTTTATGTTTTTGCAGGGAGACTTCGGTCTCGCTAGTAGTTCCGCGTGGACTTCGACGTTTAGCTTGTTACCTCAGCTACGATCTTGTGCCCTCGGCAGGATCTGATAGATAGTCAGGCTTCTCAGCCTTTTTCATTTATAGATGTCTGTACCCAGACATGATAGCTCCCGCTTGTGCTTTGATTTGTATGCTCTGAATGTTGGGTCATGAGACCCATGTTTGTAATATCTCGCTCGTCGGAGCCTATTGATTAAATACTTGAGTTGTAGAGTCATGTTGTGATGCCATGTTGTATTTGCACATATCGAGCATATTGTGTGTATGTTATTAAAATGCTTGGTATGTGTGGGATCTGACTATCTAGTTGTTTATCCTTAGTAGCCTCTCTTACCGGGAAATGTCTCCTAGTGTTTCCACTGAGCCATGCTAGCTTGCTACTGCTCCGGAACACTTAGGCTGGCCGGCATGTGTCCGTCTTCGTTCCTGTGTCTGTCCCTTCGGGGAAATGTCACGCGACGAATACCGGAGTCCTGTTAGCCCGCTACAGCCCGGTTCACCGGAGTCCTGCTAGCCCAGTGCTACAGCCTGGATTCACTCGCTGATGACCGACATGTTCGATGCTGGGTCATGGATGCCTGTCCCTGTAAGTTTGTGCCACTTTGGGTTTACGACTAGCCATGTCAGCCCGGGCTCCTTATCATATGGATGCTAGCGACACTATCATATACGTGTGCCAAAAGGCACAAACGGTCCCGGGCAAAGGTAAGGCGACACCCGTGGGAATACCGTGCGTGAGGCCGCAAAGTGATATGAGGTGTTACATGCTAGATCGATGTGGCATTGAGTCGGGGTCCTGACAGCGTTGGTATCAGAGCCTGGCTGCCTGTAGGATTACCAAGCCAAACTGGTCGAAGTTGAGTCTAGAAATTCTTAGTTATATAAGGGAATTGGTTGTGGGATGGAACGTAAGGCTCTTTTTACTCCTTATACCTTATGCCCTTCTGATCTGAGTCATCTTATCTTCTCTACGGGGTTAAGGAACTAGGATTTCTCTTCTTTCTATCAGGATCACATGTTACTAATCCGTAGACTTATAGATTGTTGGACTTAAGCCTCGTTTCAGTTCCTATTATTTCCGTATGTTAACTGTTGATCTCGAAACCTTGATATTGTGCTTCTGAGTGGTTATGCCACCATTTTTGTGAATGTCTCAAATCTTTTCTGAGCATTTACAGCCGTTATGCTGTCCGAGTCACCCCAGGTTTCTGAATAGTCTGAAGCATTTGCAAAATCCCTTCCTCCCGTTCCGATGTTCCTTTGGGCCAGATTAACCACACTAATCGGTGAGTTGAGGTAAATTATTGCCTTGACATATATGTTGGAGTTATTATGATGACCCTAGGTGTTTTAGGGAGTCACCTAGTAATTTAGCCATGATTTGTGTCCTAGCGTAATGATTCTGGCCGTCATTGTCGAAAGCATCCCGTGATGCCATTTAGTTAGTAGGCATTCTATTCCTGGGTTCTTGAACCCGAGATTCACCCTACTTACATCATGTTGATAATGTTGCTAGTTCCTTTAGGATATTAGTAACCTTTGCGATAGTCCTCAAGGTTCGTGGTACATCCTTCTTCCAATTACCATGAACCATTCTTGGCAGGAGTTCTTCTGAACCAAAAGATGACAACAAGAGTGCTCTCGATGAGTTCTCCATGCTATATTGTGACTCTGCCAGCTCAACCTTTCTGCATGGGTTATCCGGAAGAATTATGTTGAACTTGGTTCGACATGCTAATCCATGCATCCACAACTCAGAAAATCATATGTTCCTTTGAGTTGTCCCTCTTTAGTTGTCCTCTGACCCTCGTCTATCAATTGATAGTCAAGAGTATGCGTGCGTTCGTTTATCAATGCCTATTACCCTTGTGGTCCGTCAAGCCATTCTGTCCTGAATGACTTGGAGAAACAAACTCCAGTACCTCATCCATATCTAGGATTGGGTCAAAACAATTGCACTCCGCAGATCAAAATGCCAATCCAGCTTTTGGTTCTGTTCTACCTTGGAGTATTACCCCCTTTATGTCAGAATTGTCATGAGAACTGCACCAACTCTCATGAATTTTGACGTAGTGATACTTCTCACCATCATTAGTCATTCCTCGGCCCTCGTGTTGATGCAACCGGAATACCGACAAATGAATTGTGATGTGTGAAATCAATACTCCCAGCAACCTCGTTGCTTGGTAGTTAAAGGATAATAATTTCATTCTTAGCGTGTTGATTATTGAATCGTCACCCTAAGGTTGATTGTGCTACCTAGTCCTTATTTCTGGTGCACTCTCCGATCAGTGAGTTAGGATAGTGCCAATCCTTGCTTATTTGATCATATTGTCTTGCCCTGGAAAGCAAGATTGTTCTCGAGCTTAGTAACATATCGGTGGTTCATGATTTTCCGAAGATCTTCTCGGAAGTATTACCAGGTTGTCACCTGACCGCTGTGTTGAGCTCGTGATCAAGTTGGTTTCTTGTGAACCACCTTCTCTCCAAGAATCGGTGTTAGATATCCCTGAGCTGGTTGGTTAAGCTAGACAACAACTTGGAGAGTTGGAAGATAAAAGCTTGCCTGACTTAGTTCGTTCCAAAGGGATATTCTTGTGTAGTGTGTGTTGAAGAAAGATGATATCTTCATCGATTGGTCCCTGTGATCAGTTGCTGGACCTATTGTCTTATCAATCCTTTGATTTGAGTGTGGGCTATCATCAAATCAAACCAGAACCAACGATGCTCGTAATGTTGTCTTATTCGTGGTTGATCCCTCGAGCATACACCATTACATCTTTGGTCTGACCAATGCTATCACCGTGTTCACTTAACTATGGAATTCCTTTTAAAAGGAAACCTAGATGAATTGTTGTTGAGCCCATTGACAACATCCTTATCTCCTCCATGATTTTGTTGAACATTAAGCTAGTGTTGGAAACTTTTGAAAGCATTTGTTCATGCTAGCTCATGAAGCATATGTTTGGATGAAGGTAGTGACTTCCTTTAATTCATGTGCATCTGATGCAAGTTGCCGCCATGGATTCGAGAAAGTCAATGTTGCTTTCTTTGGAATCATTCCAAATCAGTCATGCACACGTGCGAAGAATTCTGTAGTTTGAAGACTTGCAACCTTCAATCTATATGTATCCCTAGCACACCAAGCCACTGATTGATTTTTTCAAGGAGAAGGAGTTCCTTCATAAGAGCTAATCCGGACTTATGTAAGGACTTCGATACCCTCGTTGATGGTTCCCCCTCCTGAACTCGGTAGTGTTTTATTATAAGACTACTTTGTGGTCATGCTTGTCTTGGACAACGTGTTCACATGCTTGTAGCAGAACCAGCTCATGTTTTGGAGCTTACTATCGTAGTTCATTTCCCGAGAATCTCGCAACATTATCTCGTCGAATTGTGTTGCAAACTTTCATTTATCTTTCTAGACTTGATGAGTCTGGAATATCCTGACACCAACCAGATCTGAATCTCAGGCAGATATGATGGTTTGGAACATTTCCCAAGAACTATAATATTGGTCCCTCGATAACTGATAAAGTGGATGTCGTGGCCAGCACCTCCCAGCCGAAAGACCTATTATTGCAGTATCTTGATTGAAGAAGTTGGCTACCTCCCCATAAGGATTTCGTAGGATTTACCTCCCTAGTTGTTCCTTATGATTTTTGTGTTTCCGAAGTCCGACCTTTTACTTGATGTTCTAGATATCAAACCATATCTATGAATGGGTTACACTAGCACATCAAGGAGAACATTAGAAGCGGAGTGCTAAATGTCTCTCGGTCGATCATCCAGATTTTATTTCCTTGGCCCCGCCAAGGGTGAAATCTGAGAAGGTGTTATCTTCTTTTGCATCCGCATCATCCATCATCATTCATCATGGTAGTATGTTGTGTTGCCAGGATCCTTGACACGGATATTGGTAAAATCTTGATGATTATGGAAATGCTCAAGTTCTTGAGAGCACGAGCAAGTGCTAGGTTTGATCGTCGGCATTATCTGTATAGTGCTCTCAGTTTCCTCGACAATGCTATGACCCTTTCAAACAGTGAATTCACTCTCTATTGTTGGATTCTTCCCCAGTTACCAGAATCATTCCCAGCATTTGCATTTTGTTCCCAGCTTGCACCGCCAATGTGCCATTCTACCACGGGTATCTTCCATTTCCGGTGATAAGCAAATTCATCCATTACGTTGTCTTCAACAAGGTAATCCACATCATCCAAGTCCGAGTATGCCATTCTACCGACCCCCTCCAAACGATCGCTCGAGAATTGCCTTAGGATGGTTTAAAGAGTTTCAATGATCTTTGAATCAAAGGTAATTCTTTTTGCCACTTAAGGGGATATTTCTACGAGTCACCTTCCCTAAGGTGCATCATTATGGTATCATGGCAACTCAACTCCTCGCAACGTTGGCAATCGTTTACCACCTTCTTAGGTGTGGAATTGTTGTCTACCTAGTGAACCTTCGTCATCTGCTTCACTCCATTCCTCTAGATGTGTGCTTCGTCTCTCAGCTCGAGAGATGTTGCTATGTCTCATTCCGTGGATTAATTCCGAGTTGTTCGACCTTCGGGAAGAACAAATCTTTTAGGGTCTTTCCTTTCCTCTCGTTGTCATGTTAGTTGGAGTTCTCAGAGCAAGACGACGGGACAAAGATGGTGATCAAATCAACACTCTTATGGAATGCACCCTGGATCGTGAAGATTGTGCTAGTTTGCGTCCCCCCTTCACCCTACCCTACGCTTGAATCTCGGGACGAGATTTTGTTTAGTGGGGGTGAGTTGTCACATCCCTGGTCCTGTTATGCACTAGGCTAGACCCTCATGTGAGCATCATGTTTTAATTCAAATGAAATTTGAATTGAGGGATTTTCAAAGCCTCAGAAACCTTCTAAAAATGATCAACATTAAAATCCTCTCAAAGAAGTCCAAGAAAATGTTCCTCTTAGTCTCTGAAAATATTGCAAAGAGGTAAAACTCAAAACAATATTTTTGGTATCTCAGAGTTAATTATTTTGGGCCTTTGAATTAAATAAATAGCTATTTGCATTGGATATATATTTGATATATAAATAATATATGTCCAATAATACTGGAACATTTTATGTGGTTTGGTATATTTTAGTCCTAGCCACATAACTATTTTCAGGATTTTATAAAATGGTTTAGTGTCTAAAACTAAATCAAAACAAACTATAGAAAATAGAAAACAGAATTAAATAGAAATAAAAGAGAGAGAGAGAAGGACTTATCTGGCGCTCACCTGGTAGCCCACCTGGCCCAGCTCCTCCAGCGGCCCAGCCCACCGCCGCTTCTCCCCCTGTCGTCTTCCTCCCCCTCGCCCCGAAGCTGCTCGGTGGCGCGCGCGGCCACACGCCCCGGCCACCTCCTCCCTCCCAGCCTGCCTGGCTCCTCCTCGACGCCCCGGTGACGCCACGCGCCTCCCCAACCCCCTCTCACTTCTCCCTCGCTCTCTGGACCTCCCTCCCCCTCGCTCCTCTGCTTCCCCCCCCCCATGACCGAGAGTCGCTGTCGCCGCCGCTCGCCATAGCCACGGCCACCGACCACCACTCGCCTCGCCGACCAATCCAGAAGGACCGCAGCGTCATCCTCATCACCTACGCAGAGCCAAGCTACGCCGGACGCACTGCATCATCGCCTTCTTCATCGCCTTCAAGCTCCGGCCCCCGAGATCACCGGCGACCCCGCGCTCGCCTCGCAGCCTCCCCGAGCCCACTGACCACCCCTACAGACTCGACGTGAGCTCCTCTTTGTTTCCCCTCCGTCTTTTCGCTCGATTTCGTGCCGTATCCATCGTCTCCGCCGAGCCCGAGAGCCATTGCCGCCGGCCACGAGGTCGCCGTGGCTAGAGCTCACGCGCGTCACGTCCAAGCACACCACCGTGCTCAGCACCACGCCAGGATCCCAAAACCCTAGTCTATTGGTCCTGTTGTGTACCATAGCCACCGCTCGCGCCTCACCCGAACTCCGGCCGCCGCCGTCGTCATGATTGCCGTCGCCTCCGGCCACCCTAGCTTCTCCCGTTTGCCCTGTTAGATGCGCGCGAGCCTGGGCATCCCGTAGAGCCCCTCCGCCGCTCTTTTGGTCATCGGAGGGCGAATCCCGACGCTCTCCGCCGTCCCTGGCCTCACCGACGACGAGCCTCGGGTCAACTCCGGCGAGTTTGACCCGGGTTTGACCCCACTGGCCGGTTTGACCCCCCCCCCTCTCTCTCACTGACATGCGGGCCCCGCCCGGCTAATTAAGTTAGGTTAGTATTAACTAAGCTAGGTTAGTTTAGTTAGACACTGACACTCGGGACCCACAGGTCAGGATTTGACCGGACTGTGCCATGTTGACCTGCTGACGTCATCATGACGCCAGGATGACGCAGTAATGTTTTCTGGATTTATTTTTATTCAGAAAATTCCAGAAATTTGTATAAACTTCTAAAAATCATAGAAATTCAACCGTAACTCCAAATTAAATAATTTATATATGAAAAATTATCAGAAAAATTCAAGGAATCCATCTGTACCATTTTCATGCATGTTAGTACAACTTATAGCTGCTGTTTAGCACAAATCAATTAAATGGCATTTGAATAATCACATATGGAGTTTGAATTTGAATCTTGTATTCAAACCAACTTCATTTAATCTGTTGCTAGTTGCATTAGCTCAAAACACATTCATATTGCCATGTCATGAGCATGCATCATATTGTGCATTGCATTGATTGTATTTCTTCTTTGTTGCCCGTATCTGTTCCCTCCCGGTAGACGATGTTCCGACGCTGTGATCGTTGACACTGATGAAGACTCAATGTTATCTTCAGAAGTGCCAGGCAAGCAAAACCCCCTTGTTCATTCCGATAAAATCCCACTCTCTCGCACCTGCTCTCTTTTACTGCATTAGGACAACAACGACATATTTGTTACTTGCTGCGGTAGCTGAACCCCTTTATCCTTTGCATGACCTGTCATTGCCACAGTAAATAGATGAAACCCACTAGCATGAGTAGGAGTTGTTTGAGCCCTGTTGTGACTACTCATTCATGCTTGTTTGTCATGCCTGCTACTGCTTAGAGTTGAGTCAGATCTGATTCATCGGGGATGAATCAGAGGCGTGTGAACATGTCCTACTGTGTGTGAGCTAAGTGTGTGAACACGATTTGGTAAAGGTAGCGGTGAGAGGCCATGTAGGAGTACATGGTGGGTTGTCTCATTGCAGCCGTCCTCAGGAACTGAGTTCTGTGTTTGTGATCCATGATTCAGCTACTACCACGCATTGGGCCCGAAACCAATGGACCCTCTCGGCTTCTTAATCACCCTTGTCCTCTGTCCAGGAGTTGCAAGTAGTTTCTGGTGTTTGTAGTATGCTGGAGGCCGTGCGCAGCGCTGACCATAGGGGTGGGCTGTGATGCGGTAGGCACGTGGCACGGTGTACCGGGCGCCCGTTTGGTGTCTCGGGAACCCTGTTCACATCGTTTGGGGCTGTGAGCGAAACTCCGGCCGGATCTCCTCATGGATGGAACCCGAATAGGCGATAAACCTGGACTAGAGACTTGAGTGTTTAGGCAGGCCGTGGCCAACACCCACGTTGGGCTTCCGCTTGAAGGTTGCCGAGTACATGTCGTGTAAACGGCGGTAAGTGGTGAGAGCGTGTGTGAAGAAGTACACCCCTGCAGGGTTAACATCATCTATTCGAATAGCCATGTCCGCGGTAAAGGACTTCTGGGTTGCTTATATCAGTTCATAGACAAGTGAAAGTGGATACCCTAAAATACACAAGATAAGCGTGAGTGCTATGGATGGCGTTCTCGTAGGGAGACGGGAGCGGATCCATAGTGGTGTATTGATATGGTGAATATGTGGACTCGTGTGCGCCACCTCAAAAGAGTTACTTGCAATAGTAGATCAGGATAGCCACCGCGTCAAAGCTGGCTTGCTGCAGTTAAACCCCACCATCCCCTTTGTTGATAATGATGCATATGTAGTTAGTTCTGATGTAAGTCTTGCTGGGTACATTTGTACTCACGTTTGCCTATTTTATGTTTTCGCAGGGAGACTTCGGTCTCGCTAGTAGTTCCGCGTGGACTTCGACGTTTAGCTTGTTACCTCAGCTACGATCTTGTGCCCTCGGCAGGATCTGATAGATAGTCAGGCTTCTCAGCCTTTTTCATTTATAGATGTCTGTACCCAGACATGATAGCTCCCGCTTGTGCTTTGATTTGTATGCTCTGAATGTTGGGTCATGAGACCCATGTTTGTAATATCTCGCTCCTCGGAGCCTATTGATTAAATACTTGAGTTGTAGAGTCATATTGTGTGTATGTTATTAAAATGCTTGGTATGTGTGGGATCTGACTAACTAGTTGTTTATCTTTAGTAGCCTCTCTTATCGGGAAATGTCTCCTAGTGTTTCTACCGAGCCATGGTAGCTTGCTACTGCTCCGGAACACTTAGGCTGGCCGGCATGTGTCCTTCTTCGTTCTTGTGTCTGTCCCTTCGGGGAAATGTCACGCGATGAATACCGGAGTCCTGTTAGCCCGCTACAGCCCGGTTCACCGGAGTCCTGCTAGCCCAGTGCTACAGCCTGGATTCACTTGCTGATGACCGACACGTTCGATGCTGGGTCATGGATGCCTGTCCCTGTAAGTTTGTGCCACTTTGGGTTTACGACTAGCCATGTCAGCCCGGGCTCCTTATCATATGTATGCTAGCGACACTATCATATACGTGTGCCAAAAGGCGCAAACGGTCCCGGGCAAAGGTAAGGTGACACCCGTGGGAATACCGTGCGTGAGGCCGCAAAGTGATATGAGGTGTTACATGCTAGATCGATGTGGCATTGAGTCGGGGTCCGGACATTGGCTCTTTGCCCGTAACTCTCTCACGCACCACTATGTCGTCTCGGAGCTCTTCCCCCCTCTCTCAAACTCTCCATCCACCTGGGTCACACATTCACATGCATATCTCACTCGCACTCGATAGGCCCATCTAAAACTCTATCTCTCCCCCCTCGTTCTCTCTCCATACCACACGCGCACACACACAATCTCATGCCCAGCTAGCCAAGTATGATGGTCTCTCACTCAATTGTAGGCACACGCAGTCCCACCTATATGTATATGACTAGCTAATCTTAGTATCCATCACAAATATGTGCATGGTCTATCTCGATTTCTCTCGGGGCATCTTTCTATCGCGCACGCACTCCCTCGATCTCCCACCCATATAGTCCCCTCACGATCTCGACGGGATCTCTCTATCACAAACACACCCTCTCTCCCTCCCCATGCGTCTATGCCATCCATGTGTCCCTCTCAACCTTTGTTCCTTGTTGGCCAGACCTCTATTGGACATGTGCTACATGGGTGTCTCTCTCCGTTGCAAACAATCACACACTAGCTATCTTCGTGTATCTCCTCGCCTCGCTTTTCCATCTCAGAGATGCATGCGTGATATGTTCGCATAAGAAACAAAAAACACACTCTCTCTCTAATTTATTGTTTGTTGTCACTTTCTCTTTCACACACATACTCTTTTTGCACACTTACTCATTCTCCTTCACACACACTCTCCTCGGTCCATAGCATATAGATTTATTGAAAAGTCAAACATCACAAAGTTTGACCATGTACGTGGAAAAAAAGAATTACATCTAGTACGGCAAACATATACCATTAGATTCACCATGAGATGTAGTTTTGTATGATGTATCTTTGGTATTGTAGATATAAATAACATTTGCGTAAACCTGATCAAAGTTTCCAAAGTTTGACTTCTAAAAAATTTACATGCACTGCATTATCGAGCGGATGGAATATCTCGTTCCCCCTCTCAGCTATCTGACGCACCACTCAGCCTTATCGAGGCTCCTCAATCTCTCTCAAACTTTATTGGTTGGTTTGGTTCGTGACCTGGCCCTCATGCCTGATGGCCGGTACTGCCTGGTGTGGACGTGAGATGTAAAATATTTCTACCTGGCCAGGCTTGTGTGGTGCTGAAGCATTTGTTCATGCCTGGGCCAGGCAAAGCATAAACGTCCCATCAATCAATCCATGCATCAATTATTTAATGCTAATATCCATCCATGTTGCTGTTAGCCTCGTGTCCACACGACCAGTCATGGCCAGGCGTTCGAAATCGGTCGCTTGGGCCAGGCTACTTGCAGTGTCTGGAGTTCAGCCAGGCTAATTAAAGTGCAAGGGAACCCAGGCCAGGCGAGCTTTCTTTTTCACAGGGTAGCAACCAAACAAGCGTGCATGAAATCCAGCCACAACCCCAGGCCAGGCAAAAGATGCTCAGAACGCAAGCCAAACTGGCCTTATATCTCCCTGGTTCACACATACACATGTCTCGCTCGCGCTATTCATATAGACCCATCCAACACTCTCCGCCCTTGTTCTCTCTCCATGTGACACACACCCCCCTAAGTACCATAATCCCTCACTCCGTCATAGGCGCAAGCACTCCCCCCTCCTAAATACGATTATCTCATAATAGCCATCAGGAACACACCTATTGTCTCCTTCCATCCATATGTCTATCTCGATATCTCTCGGGGCATCTTCTATCGCGCACACACCTTTTCACTCGATCTCCCACCCATGCAGTCCCATCACGATCTCCAGGTGATCTCTCTATGAAAAACATACACTCTATACCCCATGTCTGCATTTTCTCCGTACGTCTCTCTCGACCTCTCTCCTTGTTTGTCAGACCCCTCTTGGCCTCGTGCTAGGGGTCTTTCTCTCTCGGTTCCAAACAACCACACACTATCTCCTCACCTTGCCTCCGTTGTCAAAGATGCATGTGTGATATGTTTGCATAAGACATGCACGCTTTTTCTCTACTTTTATCGTGTGTTGTCCATGTCTTTCACACACGCACACACATTTTTTTCACTCTCCCTCCCTCCCTCCCTCTCTCTCTCTCTCTCTAGTTAGGGACTCTGTCACGTCCATAAGCATATGGTTGTTTTGAGAAGTCAAACCTCAGAAAAGTTTGACCAGGTATATGTAGAGAAAAACATTTACATCTGGAACGATCATTAGATTCATCACAACATGTACTTACATCATACTATCATTTATCTTTGGTATTGTAGATATAAGTAATTTCTTTATAAACTTGGTCAAAGTTTCAAAAGTTTGACTTAAAAAAATGTTGGAACTACATTACCGAACGGAGGGAGTAGCTCTCTCTCTCTCTCTCTCTGCTATCTCTCACGGGCCTCCCCTCTCACTCGAACTCTCTATACCGACGGATTATACGCTCACTGTGTCAGCGTATAGCTCCGTATATTGTTTAGTTGACTGGTCAACCAATCCACAAGCTGCCTTGTCAGCCCGTGTTCTGTATCTTTGTGTGCTGGCCCATGTGGCAGTGGGTGAAAATAAGTAAACTAGAGGCCCATCTGACACGCGGTGAAGTAAACAAAGTTGAAACCACTCGGGGTAGCATCCCGCACGCTAGTAAATTGAGGGCGCATTGAGGTCAAACTTCTTGCGCGCGAAGGACGCACTCGCGCACAATTCACCACTGCGCGGTGGCATGCACAGAAGGACACACTCGCGTACACCCAGCACACAACACACACTAGCACACGTGTACACCGGCGTCGCCGCCGGTTGAGATGGACGGCGAGGCAGCCAACAAGCGGAGGCGGCTCGAGCCAAAACCGCATCCGGCGAGCCTGGACTTCATCAGCAGCCTCCCCGACGACATGCTGCTCGTCATCATCGGCCTCCTCCCCACCAAATCTGCCGTGCGGACCGCCCTGCTCTCCCGGCGGTGGCGCCCCCTCTGGCGCTGCGTCCCCCTCAACTTCACCGTGGACAGCTGCCTCTGCGATGGGGATTGCAAACGCATGGCCGTCGTCTCCAAGATCCTTTCATCGCACCCTGGGCCAGCCAGACGCCTTGACATCCGCATGTTCAGTACCAACTACAAGGTCCAACCCAAGTTCGATGAGTGGTTCTTATCCCCCGCCATAGATCAGCTCGAGGAGCTCAGCTTTGAAGCTGGACGATGTCGCTCTCTACCGCCGTCCGCGCTCTGCCTCACGCCAACACTGCGCCGCGCCAGCTTCAGCTCCTGCTACCTTCCCCAGATTAATGCCGCGCCCGCCCTTCTTCTCCATCAACTCAAGTAGCTCGACCTCTTCGACGTTGTCATCTCGAAGAAGTCTATGGAGCACCTGCTCCACAGCTGTACTGCGCTCGAGTACCTTCGTCTTGAGCAGATCCACAGGTTCATTAGCCTCCACATCGCCTCGACGAATCTCCGATGGATTTATGTGTCTTGCTAGCCCCGCAACAAGACATCAATTGGGAAGAGATCACTCCAGCTGTTCCATGTTATGGTCATTGAGAATGCGCCTTTCCTTGAGAGATTGCTTGTATCGGATCTAGAAGGTCCAACAAAAATCAGGGTCATTGACGCGCCGAAATTGACAGCGTTGGTGTACTCATCTGCCAAATTCTCCGAACTCTTTATTGGATCCGTAATTGTTCAGGTACAACACTCATCTTCTCCTCCGTCTACTTGAAATTAACATTTTTAAATTTCTTCTTGATGTATTTACGACCGTCTTCCAGAAAATGATTCCCACAAGCTTGACCCAGTCCATGCGCACAGTGAAGATCTTAGCACTAAAATCTATCAGCCCCAATCTGGATCAAGTTGTTAGATTCCTTACATGCTTTCCATGCACGGAGAAGCTACTCATCGAGGTGAAACTTCTTTCCTATAAGTAAACGGTAATCACAACGTAGCTCAATTTTTTCGTAATTTTCCTAAATTACGATGACAAGTGTAGTGTTCAAAACTGCATCTACGCACTGCACCGAAAGCAATGTTTTTAGTATTTTTTTCTCAGGTGATCACCTGCATCATTTTTATGCTGTACTACTATAGTAGCCTAGGCTAGTCATAGTGGAAAGTAACTTAGACTACTCCAGTAACTCTATGGTTACCCTAAGAGCAAGTACTACTTTCGTCCTGGTTTACTCTTCCAATTTTATAGTATCTAAATTTGACCATAGATTTAACTGACAAAATGTTAATGCATGTCACTAAGAACTATATCGTTAGATTTGTATTTGAACATAATTTCAAATGGTGTAATTTTTAGTGACATGCATTGGCATTTTCTTAGGTAAATCTATGGTCAAAATTTTATACTAAATACGAGGTAGTATTCCCTCCATCCCAAAATTCTTGTCTTACATTTGTTTAGATACGGATGTATCTAACACTAAAATGTAACTAGATACATCCGTATTTAGACAAATTTAAGACAAGAATTTTGGAATGGAGGGAGTACAAAAGTGGGCTATGTAGGCCAAAACATGTGCCAAATTCACTTGCGATGCATTTGGCATCGATGCCCCTCCATTGCTCACCTGGTGCCCCAATCTGGATCACCTACTTTGCTCCGGTGCCAAATTAACTCACGCAATGAAAAAACACTGCGTGGGAGAGAGAGAGGACTGAGGCAATAAAAAAACACTTGTTTGGGAGAGTGAGAGGCTGGTGTAGTTGGTTTGATTGATTTGTTTATACATGTGGGTCTGTGTGCACGGCGGTGCCAACTCTCTCACATCGCGAGAGCGGTGCCAAAATCTTTTGATTTGACATCGATGTGTATTATGTGGCATACTTTTGCGAAATATGGCATCGGCCACATAGTGGAAGGCAACAAATGCCCAAGCTCTTCACGTGCTCCTAGTTAAATGAGAGGAAACAAATAGAGAGAGAGAGAGAGAGAGAGAGAGAGTGAAAAAATATCACTAGCCAGCCAAACCTATCGTATGAGCGAATGATATTGGTACCTCTTGATGACACGACAATCTTATGCAGCCAGCTGCTCTAATATGTTCTCTTCTTTTGCAGATAAAAAAGACCCAAAAGTGAAAAATGTGATGCACTATAACAATCTCATCGAATGCCTTGATCTCCATCTTAAATAAATTGATTTGATCGAGTACCGAGGCAGCACATCTGATATTAAATTGGCCAGATTCTTTGTTCTGGAGGCAAGTGTGCTCAAGGTAATGAGGTTTGGCATTCTCTGGTGCAACAATGAATGGCGTGCTGATCTCCGCAAGCGTCTAAGCCTAAATGACAAAGTCTCCGTGGAAGCTGAATTTGTTTTTGAAACATCAAGTGGCCAGAGACACGAAAACTTATTTTCCCATTAGTGACTTGTCAGGGCGGTGGATTTTAGTTTGTACGATAATGCTGCATCCACCTAAAGTAATGAAAGTTCTTATGTAAACTTCCTAGTAATTCCCTCTTCATAGGTGCAACATTACTCCTAACATTTGTAATATCAGTTTGAAACTTGTAATATTGCCGTGTCCTTTTCCCGTGTTTTCAAAATCCTGCGAATCAAACAGGTCCTGAGTTGGTGATGATGTTGTGCCTCCCATCTTTCACCAATAGCCGTCGGATCTAGATCTGACGCATACAAACCAAGCTTCTCCATTTTTGCAAGAAGATGCCCGCACTTGTTCCCTATTTACAAACAACTCCTTGTCTCTCACAATCAGCCTTATCTCCTCCCCACCACATCTAGAAGGCCGTGGAAAAATCTGGCGCGATGGCCACTGCCGGAGCCGTCCACCCCCAATCTTGGTGTTCCATGCAATGCACGGGCATCTACGCACGGGAAATTATGTCGAGCAGGGCTAGTTGAAGCAGGCTAACTCTATAGCTATGATGATAGTGACTGCAGACGGTGAGGCTGACTATGGTATGCCGAACACGGCGCCTATACTCAGGTGTCATCTCCGGCGCAGGGTCTTGTCACTTCACTGTGAGGAGTAGCACGTAATAATTTGACCAACGGGTAGTACAGTGCTAGTACTCCTACTACTACATTGGTAGTACTACTACTAGTACTAGTAGCACCACCGTCTGGATTTAGGAGTACTACCACGTCTATCTGGATTTTAGTATTTCTAGCAATATCTAGTAATACATGTCACAAAAAATGTACTACTCCCTCTGTAAATAAATACATGGTGTTTTATTCCTATCGGCGAGAGAACTTAATGTGGATGAAACAATACTATTTGACTAGCAATATATTTTTGCCTCGTTGCACCACTCACTCAGAGAAGCGAGTCGAAAGCCATTCATTAATTTAGTAAGTTTATTACAGGCATATCATTTTATTACATACAACAGGTCATCAACCCACATCGACAACGAGGATACATTATAAATACTAAAGTTTTCACCACAAAACAAATAACAATCAATGAAATGAACTTCAACTCAACTATTCCTCGGCGTTGGAAACGCTTGCTTTGAACCACAAGTGATTCTCTGGGACGGGCCATTCGTTGTCGATCTGGAGACCAACGTAGGACTGATCATCCAGGCTGAAGCGGCCTACTATATCAGTACCAGGGTAGGGAACCACCCAAATTTCTGAGGTATAGACACAGTTGCTTCTCATAAATGCTACTAGTAACGTTGTGTCAATAGTAGTTGGATCGCCTTTCACCATCATCAGATAGTTTTGTCCAAGGAAGAGCGAGTTTTCTCCAAGACTATCAATTCTGTACCAGGCAGAAGGAGCTGGCGCTAGCACACTAGTATCCATCCCGAATACCATGCAACGGGTGTTGGAATAGGTCCGGAGAGTGCGACCATGGGAGACTACACCTGCTTCCTTAGCAGTAACATCATCAGTGGGCTGTATACACACAAGAAGAGGTGATCCATCGGAATTAGTTGCCAGGTGCCACAGAGTATATGGGCGCTGCTCGTCCTCATGCTCGTGATCATCACCATCATCATCTCCCCCTTGGTTATAAAATGTTTCAAGTATAGGTGGTGGGATGTTCACAGGACCTTGGAAACACAAGAAGAAGGTTAATTAGTAAAGGGAAACTTGCTAACCCGCATGCATGTGGATGAAACAATTATAATTACGGTGGAAGACAAACGTACCAAAACTACGAGTATCCCATGCAAAACAGTGCCACGAGTGGTGGCAGCAAACACAAGGCCCTCGTATTGAATTGCGTCATAGTACTCATCCATGTACAGAAACTGATTTTTGAGCAATATCCATCGAGTCAAACCACCAAGGATGGCAACAAGCTTGTCGAAGATAGCAACAACTTCATAGTTGTTGTAATTCCAAGAGCGGTTGGGAACTTGACAAATTGCTATCTTCCATAGAAGACAGTCACCATGATCGTATTTGAACGTGCATACAATACCGGTGTGCTCAACCTCTGGGCAGTCTGCTGAGATTTTTGGAAGTGGAACCCGGTCACGAGTGTACACATTCACAAGTTCCCACTCGCAGTTGGACCCAATGTAAACAACCCAATCTCCATTTGCGCCCACCCAAGCCTTGCCCTCAAGCGATGGCATCTTAACATCATACGTATCATTATCAAGCAGCATCAACTTGCACAGGGCGAGGCCTCCGTCGTGCCGGCGCCAGTCATCAGGGTCACGACGAAGAAGATAGGGGAGATCAAACCGCTCCTTGACTCTTGGGTTCCTTGTAATGATGTTATTAGTTCAGTCGAGAATGGGCTTGAGCGAACCTGCCATGCTAGCCGAGGTGATGACGTCGCACCGATCAATGAGTTCCTCCACCACGTCATCTTTCAGATTGGGGCAAGAATAACGGGGTCGTTTCCAGCCTGTTCTCTCCATGGAGAAGACGATCAAACAATGGCAGAAGAAAGGGTGAAGGGCTGAAGGAAAATGGAGGAGGGAGAGGAATAGCGTGCGATGGCAGTTCCAAATCGAGAGGGAAAGGCGAAGAGTTAGTGGACGGTTGCGAGTTTTCCATGGTTCACGAAGAGGCGCCCCGGCCTACACGTCCGTTTGGAAATACTCCTACTACTCGTTGTCGTATCACTGATATGTTGGAACGGGACCACATGTCAACGAAACATGGTGTGTAATTTCTCGTGCAAAATGTGATCTGGCCGTGTTGGCCCGAGGTCTCGCATTAGTTATCGACCTTTATTTTTTTAATGGCGCGCCGATCAGTTTTGAAGCACGACTAACCGATACTGTACGCAGAGAAAATATAAACTACTCTACCACTACTCCACCTCCAGTACTAGTAGTATAGAAAAGATATATAGGCTAGAGCTTCAACGCTTTCTTGCTAAGGTCTTCCCACTTGCTTCTCACACTACCACCCTCTCTCCAGATCTAAAAAAGACGGCCCGTCTCTCCCTCCTCACCGGTGGTCACAGATCCGCCGGGGAAGAAAAGGACGTGCAGCGTTGACGCACTCGTCATCGGCGACCGAGGTCACGCACTGACGACAAGGCCATCCTCTCCGACCTAGCGCCCGCGCGGGATGGCCTCCGTCCCCAAGCTCGCTGCCGTAGTGTGTGCGGAGGACGACGACCACGAGCGAAGCCACTTCCCGCCGACCCTCAGGTATGCTACATCTTTTCGAACCATAACCTTGTTCTATTGCCCCATCTTCCACATCATTGCATGTGGGTCTTTTTCCACTCCACCATCTTCCCAATTTGCTATCCTCTGCTCTACTGGCCATGCAGACGAAAACCATAATTTGCACTATTAAAGGAAACCCTACTTCATGCAGACTAATCCATGTCTGGGTTGAATAAGGAAAGGAAGGAAGACTATACTGTCCAAGAGAGTAGGCATCGAACCCGCATCTAGGTTGAAAAGGGGAAAATCAGTAGCTAAGGAACGACTCTCGTGTCTCTTGGTTGAAGAAGGGTAGAAAGGCATGACAGCGCAATAGAGAATGACCAGGTCGATCGGTTTGTTGTCCTCGCATAGGAAAAAGGTGGCTAAAGAGAACAAAAATGGGACGTAATCCACATATGCTGCCTGGATATTTGTTGCTCTAGGTAACCATACCTCCCTCACCACTCTGCGTCCGTGGAGGTACATCATACTGGTGCGCCCACTGTCCGAATGGGACTCCCATGCTCTTATTGCCACTTTTTTTGCTGTTAGTATAACGCCAACAGTCAAGTCAAGCAATGCTACTGCTAGAGTGATGCCACATTTAACTAATGCTACTCTCGGTCTAATGCCACCGATAAATTTAAGCAATGCCATTTAATGTCACTGGATTATTTCAGGGTTAGCTGTTGATTGTGGATGTATTAAAGATTTTTCAACTAAGGCATTCTAATGCTGTTGCACAACCAGTATACCAACGATGAAACTTGTTACTACCTTCAGATTTTTGCACTGTTAATGCTTATAGATTACATATCTCACTTTCATGAGATAAGTTAATTTTTTTGTACAGTGTCACCAAAATGCCAAGGCGCTGATGTCATTTTCTTTTGGTTAAATTGCACAGACAATTATGAAGACAAGAGGAAAGGTCAAGAGTGGGCACCTCCTTCTCCGGCTGTTCTCTTGATTCGTTCGATCAAGTTTTTATATTTGATCGATTATCAAGATTGGGATAGCAATTTCTAAAGTCCCCCCGAGTTTGAAATGATATTTACCTTGGAGGTACATGGTTTGCAATTTTTTTATACTGTCATTAGTTAATAATGCTAGTTACCTTCAGACTTTTGTATTTGGTTTAATGCTCATGCACAGCTAGTATACCAATGCTGAAACTTGTTACCTTTACATTTTGTATTGTTAATTCTTATAGAAACCTTCCAGTGCTAGAGTTTATTGAAATCTGTTCAGTAAAACCATTGTACTGTACCCTGTAATAAACTAACTACTCTACTGTTGCACTAGCCACTGGATTAGTGTATATTTGTAGTATTCGAATGGTGTTGCATTAGCGTATGGACATAAATAAAGTGTGGCAAGCTTCCCAAATATGTGCTCAAGAAAACTACTACCTGTTTTTCTAAATACTAGACGTTTGGGTACTTTAAATTAAACCGCGAAAACGTCTTATATTAAGGAACAAAGGGTGTAGAGTTCACTCAAATTATCCCAGTAAAGCTAGTCACACCTTTGTTAAAATTAATGTTCATTATGTTATCGGAGGAGGTCTGTATGTTTGTCTCTAATGCCTGTCGACTACATACCTGACATCATGATGTAATTTTAAGTCATTTCCTTTTGTACAGTGTCACTGAATTGTCAAGGCGGTGATGGCATTTTATTTTAGTAGAACTGCACAAAATTTGCTTAAAAGAAGAGGAAAGGTCAGGAATGGCTGAGTTTTTCAGAAAAAACTATGTATGCCTTCCTAACATCAGCCGTTGTTGCTTTATTTATTCCTTCAAACAGGTGGTTAGAAACAGTCTTCCTACCTTTTCCCATTAAGAAATTGGAATGCTTATATTTGTGAGTCTATGCTTCAATTAGTGCCACTTTTAGAGTAATCACACTTTCAATATCTATGCAAACAGGGATGCTCGATTTTAGTGGAACTGCACAAAAAGTCCAACCGGTTCAACATTAGGAGCATGTTTTTTTCCAAACCTTTATATCCAATTGGTGGCACTATGAGCTATTCATTACGAAGGTACATGGTTTGCTACTATCTTGCTACTCTTTTTGTACTGTCATTAGATAGTAATACTAGTGGTTTGCATGTGAATTTATTGGCAGGGTGGACCTACATTGGAGGTGCAGGACATGATTCAATGATTGGATGCTCAATTTCGGTTGTATCAATTTCACTTCTTCCATCACTACGAACATGGATATCCTTGGTCTGATGAAGAATAGGCGCTATATTTCTGCTTTGAACTAGCAAATCAGTTCAGTATGAAATTGTCCAGGGCAAAACATAACTGTATCAGATTGTCTAGTGTAGAACATGACAGATGCTAAGCGGAAGAGACATGTTTAAACCGAAAATACAAGGTGTGGTATATGTTTACTAGCTGCTTGACATTTGTGTAGACAGAGATGTCTGCCCGTTGCTATTTGGCAAACAAACAAAGTGTCCGCAATTTTGGTTGAACTGCACAAGAGAATAGTATAGTCACTGCATGCAATGCCATTTGAAAATAGACACAGAAAGATTGGATAGTCACTTCATGGACTGCAGAAAAGTAGTATTGTACTATTTATTGGCCAACACTAGGTGCTTCATTGCTTTGGTCTGATTATACAATGGGCATCATTTTGCCTAAGTTAAAGTTTGTATTCCGAAAATAGTCTCACGGTGTGATCAAGAGAAGACCAAATCATATTGCAGTGGATGTTCATCCATCATGTGTGGTTCATTCTCATGGTTCCAGCTGTTGGTGAAACCACTTACGTTTGCAAGAGGAATCATAGACTTCACAGACAAATTTGTCCTTTAGTTTGTGTTGAATGTTGGCCAAGAGAAGCATCCATGTTAGTAGGAAGAACAAATGTTTTTTCTGGATCTTTGCTTTTGGAGCTACATATTTGTATATGATCTGTGAATCATTGAGATGCATTAACATGTTGATCTTATGTATGGGTATCATACTAGTTAGTTTTAGTTGCGACGCAACATCCGAAGTGGCTGATCTTTGCTTTTGGACCTACATATTTGTATATGATCTGTGAATCATTGAGATGCATTAACAGTTACCTATTTCTGTTCGGTCAGTGTTTACAAGTTACTGATTGATCACTAGCTAGCCTACAAATGCGCTCCCGGCAGTTTTATTTGCGACGCAAGATGCGAAGTGGCAGTTTTTTGAATAAAAATGCCTACCTCTGAAGAAACTGACAAGCTACACTATCGATCCTACACGGATAAAAATGCCTACCTCTGAAGAAACTGACAAGCTACACTATCGATCCTACATGGATAAATAGCGGATCACGCACGTACTACCTCCTTTCCGGTTTGCAGGGCTCAATTCAAGAAATGACCTACTCGATCCTACACTAATAAATAGAGGATCATGCACGTACTAGTACCTCCTTTCCGGTTTGCAGGGCTTAATTCAAACCTCTCACCAACCAAGGTACTCCCTCCGTCCGGGTTTATTAGTCCCATGAGCAAAGCGGCAAGACCAAGGCATGGCAATAATTAACAACATGCAGAAGTTTAAACCTAATTAATTCCAGCAATTTAAGTGGTTGCATGCATGCCCTCGGCTGTGACTCGTTGCATGCTGCTTCGCGTACTGTCTGCGAGCGATTCTGAGTGCCTGCATGCAGCCGGCCGTAATTAAGGCAGCTAACTGATGTGAAAAAAGATATGCTTTAATTGTTGCGGGCTTTTTAAATCCGTGGAATCATTATTGACAAGGAGGGAGATTATTTGAGTGCACTCGTTTGACCGCCATGCCGGCGTGCGACCCAGACGGGACGGGACGGCACAGTCATAATTTCAGTTTCTCTTGTTTTCCATAGCAAGCTGGGGCGCTAAGACATTATGCATTGAATTCCGATGACCATCGCGCTACCTTCCGCCTATAAGTACTGTTTCCCGGCCTTCTCCGGTGCCACCGTGACCCAACTTGCCATATCCTCATAAGCCCCCACCGGCCTGACGTCGCTCGCCACGTCCGCCATGCCCCCGCCCGTCCGCGGTAGCGACGCCGGAGGCGGTCACCGCCGGAACTAGTGTTCAGGTTTTGACCGGAAGGCAGACGGAGGGAGGAGGCATTCTATCTGTCTTTAGATGGCAATGCAGAGATCGAGGAGTTGTTGGAGCGCGACCGCATGGTGGAGGAGCAGGAGTTGTTGGAGCGCGACCGCCTGGCGGAGGAGCAGCGTATCGCCGATTTGCGCCGCCAGCGGGACATGGAGCAACAGCGCACCGACGCTCTGAGTCGTGAGCAGAGCGCCCGCAACTGGGCCGACTACGTGGAGGTCGGCGCCCGGCAAATTGCCTTGGAGGCTGTCGGGCACACAAGCGTTCGCGACACCGATTTTTACTACCAGCTCGTCAAGTGGGTTTCCCGCTTGGAAGCCGAAGCTTCAGTGGACCATGCCGGCATGGAAAGGGCCAACGCGAGCAACGCGCCCTATCGCACCTCTTGCAAGTCCGAGGCGAGGCGCACGACGCCGGTGCCAGCGTTTAGCGTGTACCACAGATGGCGGCCGGCATCGTCTAGTTAGCTAAGAGTAAGTTAGTACTTGTATGCTACTAGAGTATTAGTGGGAGTAGATAGTTAACTTGGCTATGATGGTTGTCAACGTGGAAGTTCAGTACTCTATATGTGGATCAGACATGTTACTTTGCTCTGAATCTTGAAATTTCCGTTTGAACATATGGAATGGGCTGTTATTTTTTTAAATGGGTTGTATTTGTCCTCCACGGGTTTAGAGGCTGACTTGTGGGCCTAGCAGGTTGACACGTACACAATCAGGAGATGATTGTACATGGAGAGGATGACAGCAGGGACCCGCCAAGGTCATGGCAGTACGCAAGCAAGTGCCTCCTTATTTCAAGCCAATAAAAAATGGCTCCTCCTAGTGGATTTCTAACATCTAGGTCCCATGCCATTGTCAAAGTAGTCAATAAACGAGAGAATTGCACAATGAGCGGCTGACACCAGTGACCCAGTAGCTCGCCCAGTTATTTTTGTTTTGGGTTAATTTGATAAATGCCACTCCATATCTGGTGTATCCAAGAAATGCCACTGCAATTTCCAAACTTTGAAAAATGCCATTTCATGCCATTTCTAGTGGCATTTTTTGAAGTCTGGAGTGGCATTTTTTAAAGTTTGCAAACTAAAGTGGCATTTTTCAAAGTTTGCAAAAATTGCAGTGACATTTTTCAAAGTTTGGAAATTGCAGTGGCATTTTTATGAATCTCCATAATTGGAGTATCATTTATCTAATTTGTTTTTGAGACGGAAGCAGGGTGTCAACTGGGCTGTGCGGGACACTCTGGCCTGTCCAGACAACCTTTTCTTTTATGTTTACCACAAACCAGCCAAGTAGTTTTTTTTTCTTTCTAAAAATGGCTAGCCCAGTTTTCTTGTGATTTGTCAAGTAAGTCGCTTTATCAGGCCTGTTGGGCTGCAAATCTTTCAAGACGAGGAGAGCTTCATTCGGCTGGCCGAGAAAATGGTCTATCAGTAATGAGAAATGGGATGTACATTTTTAAAACACATAAAACCGGCAATTAGTTTCAAATATCTTTTTTTTTTCATTTCGAGATTTTAAATTGCATTGATTTTTATGCCTGGACAATTTATTGGATTTTATATTGATATACATTTATTTTTAAAATCAGTCTGAATGTGACTCGAAATTTCGGGATTAAAAACAGTTCAGACCGCAATGACATATGCGAAATTTCGCATAATTTTTTGAGCGTGGCCACAATATGGGCCGTAATGCTAACAAAAAGAATACGGGCTCCAAAAAAACCCGTAAGAATTAGCAAATGGGCTATAAATTATTTGAAATAATGGCAGATGGGCTATATGCTGTTTTCCACAGATTTGAGGCTTTCCATAGATGGCATGTATACTGTTGGATGTGCATCCAACGACCGTCGTGCTTCTTCAATCTCTGCTCTTCCTACTCTAGCCGCTCAAACAAGTGCCGGCGGGACTGTCTGCTCCCTCCTCCCTGCGGCCGGCTGTGCTGCCGTGTCACATCCCTAGCTTTACCCTGGCCTTGGACTAGCTTGGTTGCTGCATCATGTTTAAATTCAAATGAAATTGAACTGAGGAATTCAGAAGCCTCAAAACCCTAATTAAAAGAAGGGCAAGCACCCTTTAAAATTGCATTCTGTGAATCCAAAATGCCCTAAAAATAGTTTTGTGAATTTTGGCAAGAGTTATATATCAAACCAAAATTCTGGAATATTTTTAAGGAATTATTTGGTCTCTGAATTTAAATCAATAATCTATTTGAATTTGGGGATATATTCATAATATATAATGAATATATTTTCAAATGCTTTGAAATGTTTTATGTACTTTTGGAATAGTCCAGCTAGGTAACATAAAATATTTCAGAATGTTTTGGCACTGTATGAAATTATTTTGAATTTGAAAACAGTGGCAAAATAAAATAAAAGGGGAAACAGAACAGAAAAAAATAAAAAGAGAGAAGGAACTACCTGGCGCTCACCTGTGCTGGCCCAGCCCCCCCCTGTGCAGCCCCCCAGCCGGCCCAGCCCACCTCCCCCCTTGTCCTCTTCTTCCTCTGCCAGTAGGCAGAGGCGAGGCGTGGCGCGCGCCCGAAGAGCGCCGGCCACCTCCTGCTTCGCCGTGGCAGCCTCCCCGACTCCCTCGCGACGCCACGGAGACGCCCTCGCCCCCTGCACCTCCCCTCTCTCCCCCTGGACCCCATTCCCTCCTCTGTTTCCCTCTCGCGCACACCACCGAGCGGAGCTCGCCGCCATCGTCGCCGTACCCATGGCCACCGGCCACCCCTAGCCTCACCGACGCCCCAGGAAGCTCCGCGGGTCCTCCCTCTACCTCCTCAACGAGCCACGAGGCCCCGGACGTGCCGCATCGCCGCCATCGACGTCGTCTTCTACCTCGGACCCGCCGGCCATCTTCGTCAAATTCGCCGGCTCCGGACCGTCTCCGACCTCGCCGAGCGTTCCCTCGTCATCCCCGTGACTCCCTGCTACGTTTCCCCTCTCTCCCCATTGGTTTCCCGTGCAGTAGCAATGCTAGCCACCGTACCGAGCGCCGCCGTCCGCCATGGACGCCGGGCATGGCACTGACGTGCTGTTGCGGCCAGTCCGACGGGCCTAGCGTGCTCCTAGCTGCCCCAGGAGTCCGCATAGCCCCTCAGCCAGCCCCCTAGCGCTCCATAACCTCGCTCCGGCCAAACCCGAGCTCCGGCAGCTGCCGCGGCCTTCACTCCGGCGAGCTCCGGCCACCCCGCGCCTCCCGCATGCCTCCTTTGGATGCGCGCAAGCAAGGGCAACCCTCTGGTGCCCTTGGCTTGGCCCAAAACCGCTCGCAGCGCCACTCCGGCGAGATCCCGCCGCAGTTTTGGTCGTCGCCGGCCGAACTCCGGCGACTGCCGACGTGGCACGCCTAATTAGCACTAATGACCCTGTTAAACTAACCCCGTGGCACTGACAGTGGGCCCCGTAGCGGGTCAAAGCCCGGGTCAACGCGGGATTAGCCCCTGTGTCACTAACGTGTGGACCCCACGCGTCAGGTTTGACCTGGATCGCCCGTTGACCTGCTGAGTTCAGCATGAGGTCATGCTGACGCCATAATTCATTTTCTGGAATTATTTTAATTCTAAATATTCAGGAAATTCCAGAAAATGCCTAAAACTTCTAAAATTCATAGAAATTCAACCGTAACTCCAAATTAAATAAATTATATATGAAAAATTATCAGAAAAATTCAAGGAATCCATCTGTACCATTTTCATGCATGTTAGAACAACTTATAGCTGCTGTTTAGCACAAATCAATTAAATGGCATTTGAATAATCACATATGGAGTTTGAATTTGAATCTTGTATTCAAACCAACTTCATTTAATCTGTTGCTAGTTGCATTAGCCCAAAACACATTCATTTTGCCATGTCATGATCATGCATCATATTGTGCATTGCATTGATTGTGTTCCCTTCTGTGTTGCCGGTATTTGTCCCCTCTCGATAGACGTGATACCGATGATGTGATCGTTGACACTGATGAAGACTCAATGCTATCTTCAGAAGTGCCAGGCAAGCAAAACCCCCTTGTTCATTCCGATACAATCCTACTCTCTCGCTCCTGCTCTCTTTTACTGCATTAGGACAACACCGATCATCTGTTACTTGCTGCGGTAGCTGAACCCCTTTATCCTCTGCATGACATGTCATTCCACAGTAAATAGATGAAACCCACTAGCATGAGTAGGAGTTGTTTGAGCCCTGTTGTGCCTACTCATTCTTGCTTGTTTGTCATGCCTGCTACTGCCTAGAGTTGAGTCAGGTCTGATTCATCAGGGATGAATCAGAGGCATGTGAACATGTCCTACTATGTGTGAGCTAAGTGTGTGAACACGATTTGGTAAAAGGTGTCGGTGAGAGGCCATGTAGGAGTACATGGTGGGTTGTATCATTGAAGCCGTCCTCAGGAACTGAGTTCTGTGTTTGTGATCCATGATTCAGCTACTACCATACATTGGGCCCTGAAATATGACCCCGCTCGACTTCTTATTCACCCTAGTCCTCTGTCCAGGAGTTGCAAGTAGTTTCTAGTGTTTGTAGCTTACTGGAGGCCGTAGACAGCGCTGACCGTAGGGTTGGGCTGTGATGCGGTAGGTACGTGGCATGGTGTACCGGATGCCCGTTTGGTATCTCGGGAACCCTGTTCACATCGTTTGGGGCTGTGAGCGAAACTCCGGCCGGATCTCCTCATGGATGGAACCCGAATAGGCGATAAACCTGGACTAGAGACTTAGGTGTTTAGGTAGGTCGTGGTCTACACCCACGTCGGCTTTCGCTTGAAGTCTGCCGAGCACATGTCGTGTGCAGACGCTAAGTGGTGGAAACATGTATGAAGAAGTACACCCCTGCAGGGTTAATATCATCTATTCGAATAGCCGTGTCCGCGGTAAAGGACTTCTGGGTTGCTTATATCAGTTCATAGACAAGTGAAAGTGGATACTCTAAAATACGCAAGATAGGCGTGAGTGCTATGGATGGCGTTCTCGTAGGGAGACGGGAGCGGATCCATAGTGGTGTATTGATATGGTGAATATGAGGACTCGTGTGCGCCACCTCAAAAGAGTTACTTGCAGTCGTAGTTCAGGATAGCCACTGAGTCAAAGCTGGCTTGCTACAGTTAAACTCCACCATCCCCTTTGTTGATAATGATGCATATGTAGTTAGCTCTGATGTAAGTCTTGCTGGGTACATTTGTACTCACGTTTGCCTATTTTATGTTTTTGCAGAGAGACTTCGGTCTCGCTAGTAGTTCCACGTGGACTTCGACGTTTAGCTTGATACCTCAGCTACGATCTTGTGCCCTCGGCAGGATCTGATAGATAGTCAGGCTTCTCAGCCTTTTTCATTTATAGATGTCTGTACTCAGACATGATAGATTCCGCTTGTGCTTTGATTTGTATGCTCTGATTGTTGGGTCATGAGACCCATGTTTGTAATATCTCGCTCCTCGGAGCCTAATGAATAAATACTTGAGTTGTAGAGTCATGTTGTGATGCCATGATGTATTTGCACATATCGAGCATATTGTGTGTATGTTATTGAAATGCTTGGTATGTGTGGGATCTGACAACCTAGTTGTTTATCCTTGGTAGCCTCTCTTGCCGGGAAATGTCTCCTGGTGTTTCCACTGAGCCATGGTAGCTTGCTACTGCTCCGGAACACTTAGGCTGGCCGGCATGTGTCCTTCGTCGTTCCTATGTCTGTCCCTTCAGGGAAATGTCACGCGATGAATACCGGAGTCCTGTTAGCCCGCTACAGCCCGGTTCACCGGAGTCCTGCTAGCCCAGTGCTACAGCCTGGATTCACTCGCTGATGACCGACACGTTCGATGCTGGGTCATGGATGCCTGTCCCTGTAAGTATGTGCCACTTTGGGTTTACGACTAGCCATGTCAGCCCGGGCTCCTTATCATATGGATGCTAGCGACACTGTCATATACGTGTGCCAAAAGGCGCAAACGGTCCCGGGCAAAGGTAAGGCGACACCCGTGGGAATACCGTGCGTGAGGCCGCAAAGTGATATGAGGTGTTACATGCTAGATCGATGTGGCATTGAGTCGGGGTCCTGACATGCCGCGCAGGCCTCACCGCTCCATCGTACTCCCATCGCTGGCCTAGCCATCCCTCTACTCACCCACACCTGCTGTTATTCATCGGCGATGGCAGATGAACTAGTAAACCCTCGTACAGTCGTACTCCCCTCCGCGTGGGAAACAAAAACAACTGCCGAGTCTTCCCTGCCTCCGTGCCGTTCCCTTCCTAGGCCTCGCCGTCGTCCACCGCTCTGGTGCTCTCGACGTGGCGTGGTCAACATGGTCAACGACCGACATGCATCTGAAGTGGACTGTACATGGAGAGGCTGACAGCTGGTTACATGGCCGCACGCAAGGAAATGCCTCCTTATTACGCGCAAAATAATGATTCCTCCACCTGGCATCTGGGACCCACCGAAGGGGCATCTGTATTTCGCGAAAAAAACGTTACCGCCGCTGACAGCTCGGACCCACCAGCTATATCTTCGCACGCAAGGAAGTCCCTCCTTATTACGCACAAAAAAATGAATACTCCCCCTGCTAGCTGGGACCCAGTATAGTGGGCCTACTAAGTTGACCGGGACAAAGGGCTTTGTCAACTTAGTCAATATGCATGATTCTAGCTCGACTGACCGTACGATGTCCATCCAACGGCTGTAGTGCTTCTTCAACCTCTGGTCTTCTTGCTCCAGCCGCCCAAAGCAGCACCGGTCGTGCTGCCAGCTCCTGCCTCCCGTGGCTGGCTGTGCTGCTGCGGAGGCCTCACCGCCCCCATACTACGCCCACCGCTGGCCAGGCCATCCCTCCACTCCACTCACCCACACCCCCTGTTATTCTGCGGCGAAGGCAGCACAGCCGAACCAATGAACCCTCGTACTCCTCTCCGCGTGGGCATCCACTGCTGCGTCTTCCCCGGCTCCGCGTCGTCCCTTTCCCAGGCCTCGCCGTCGTCCACCGCCGTGGTGCTCTCGGCGCGGCGTGGTAAATGTGGTCAACGACGGAATTCCATCTGAAGAATACTGTACGTGGAGAGGCTGACAACTAGGTCCATGGCAGCCGCAAGGAAGTACCTCATTACGCGGAAAATAATTATTCCTCCACCTAACAGCAAGGACACACCGAACGCCCACCAGTATTTCACGAAAAAAACATTTTCCCCTGACTGCTGGGACCCACCCGACGGGCCACCGTATTTCGTGAAAAAAACGTTCCCCCTGCTGTCAGCTCGGACCCACCAAAAGTGCCTCCTTATTAAGCACGAAAAAATGAATACCCTCCTGCTAGCTGGGACCTACCTTGGTGGGAGGCTGACTTGTGGGCCTACTAAGTTGACGGGGACGGAGGGCTTTGTCAACTTAGTCAATATAAATGATTCTAGCTCCAGTAACCGTATGATGTCCATCCAACGGCCATAGTGCTTTCTTCAACCTTTGGTCTTCTTGCTTCAGCCGCCCAAAGCAGCGTTGGTCGTGCCGCATGCTCCTGCCTCCCGTGGCCTGATATGCTGCCGTAGAGGCCTCACCGCCCCCTACTATTCCCACCGCTGGCCAGGCCCTGCGGCGACGGCAGCCTCACACCGCAGCCGAACCAGTGAACCCTTGTACTCCTCTCTGCGCGGGCTTCCGCTGCCGCGTCTTCCCCGGCTCTGCATCGTCCCCTTCCTAGGCCTCGTCGTCGTCCACCGCCCTGGTGCTCTCGGCGCAGCATGGTCAACGTGGTCAAGGAACGACTTCCATCGGACGTGGACTTTATGTGGAGAGGCTGACAACTGGGTCCATGGCCGCAGCAAGGAAGTGCCTCCTTATTACACGGAAAATAATGATTCCTCCACCTAACAGCTGGGACCCACCGGACGGGCCACTGTATTTTGTGAAAAAACGTTTCCCCCTGACTGTTGGGACCCACCAGCTACATCTTCGCACGCAAGGAAGTGCATCCGGGCAAAAAAAATGATTCGCCCCCTTGACTGCTAGGACCCACCAGCTACATCTTCGCACGCAAGGAAGTGCGTCTGGGCAAAAAAAACGATTCTCCCCCCTGACTGCTGGGACCCACCAGCTACATCTTCACACGCAAGGAAGTGCCTAATAGTCAGGACCCACCTGGTTGAAGCATACGTAGCGTTGTCATTCTGGTCGCGAACATGTACGTACATATATACTGGTGGATGTAGAGGCGCGCACGTGTCGTAGTAGAGGCGCGCACGTAGCATGTACACGTACGTACAGCGGCCAGGGTGCAAGAAAGGAAATACGGCCACGTATGTGTACATACGGGCGGGGTCTCGAACGCCTACTCGCGCATACGTATGGAGAGGGCTCGTGTACATGGCTGGGTCGGAACGGAGAAACAGTGTCGTCGTCATGTTCATGGGGAGGCAACGGAATGCGTCGTGTTCATGGGGAGGCAACGGAATGCGTCATGTTCATCGGGAGGCAATGGAATGCGTCGTGTTTATCGGGAGGCAACAGAACGCATGGGAGCCAACCGGCTGGGTCGGAACGGAATGCGTGGTCGTGTTCATCTAGAGGGCTTGGACGAAACAGGCGATGGAAACGAGGCCTGGCGTACCGCAGAACGGAGGAAACGGACCTCCTACGGTCAAAACGGGGGTCCTATTGATTGGGAGGGGTGTGGCGTACCGCAAAACGGAGTAAACATACCTCCTACGGTCGAAACGGGGGTCTTGTTGACCGGGAGGGGTGTGGCATACCGCAAAACGGACGAAGCGGACCTCATACGGTCGAAATGGCGGTCCTGTTCACCTGGAGGGGTGTGGCGTACCGCAAAACGGGACTCCACAGGATATTGTTCATCTCCACCATCGACCTCCTCCAGCCTCCATGGGCTCCTGTTCATCCAGCCTCCACCGCGCGGTACTCCACCGGCTACTGTTCAACCACCCCTCCACCGTTTACTGTTCATCCAGCCCTTCATACCACGGAGTCCTGTTCAACCATCCCTCCACGGGCACCCCTCCACCGTTTACTGTTCATCCAGCCCACCACACCACGGGGTCCTGTTCATCCAGAGGCAATGCCACCGCCCACTGTTCATCCAACCCCCCCCCCCCCACAACGCTCATTGTTCAATCGATGGACTTCAGTTAGCAGCAGTACCGAAGGAATCGCTCGATCGGGTTCAGTTAACAGCCATCGATCGATCGCTCGGGTTTAGTAACGTGTAGCCTGCAGTGCAATCGCTCGGGTTCAGTTAGAGCCCAACGCCTCACACACACACGCGTACGTGTACGAGAGAAACGTGCATCGCTCAGCCCTCGACCTCCCACCGTAACCGGGAACTCCCCAAAATTTTCCTCCCCCTCGCTTCTACCTCGGTTTTTTCCGTCATGGACGGCCCAAAGAATGTCATGCAGCTACGTCTCTGGCCCGCCTAGGACGAAAAGCCTTTTTTCTGTCATGATTTTTTGTCATAGAAGTAGGAGCCCACCACATCTATGATGGTACTGGGTTTTGTCACAATTATCATCATAGAAGTGTCATATGTATGACAGAAAAAAAATTTGTTCGGCCCAAAATGTCACGGATGTGTCTTTTTTTGTAGTGATAATGGTGATAATATAAACGGTTCAGATCTGAATTCATGGCGCCCGGGCCTAAAGTGACAAGCATTAAACATGGGAAAGTCATAGCAACATCAATCTTAGAACATAGTGGATACTAGGGATTAGGCACTAACAAAACTAACTCGATTACATGATGAATCTCATCCAACTTGTAGTGACCCGACCTCAGACGGTCAAGTCTCTGTGCTTAAGTGTCATCCCTGGATCGGTATGCTGACACACACAGTACTTGAGGATTTATAACAGAGGTAAATCACATGTATAAAGTAACGTAAATACTATAACCTCAATCCAAATAGCGAAAGTAACAGCAAGGTTGTGGATTCCCATCAACACCAACGGCAAAGTTGAGTGTAGAAATCGTAACCCTAACGTATCACTTACACGTCGTAAGAAGTCCTGCAACATGAGACATTGCAGCCACAAAGGGTCAGTATATTGAATGTACTGGCAAATTCACACCATAGGATAATGATGAATAATAACTATCACTACATGCATATATGGCTGGTGGAAAGCTCTATGGTTAACATGTTTTTGCGAAAAGCCAATTTTTCACTACAGCAAAGGAATATATTTTATTTAACTACCAAGTTGGTTGAAAATTATTGAGAAGGTTCCTCCTACTCAATCCCAATTAATGGTTAACAACCCAACAAATTTAATTGAGTAGAGTGATGAGATCAATATGATAATCCAAGAACCAGATACTCAAGATGTCCATAACCGGGGACACGACTAACCATGATTAGTTTGTACACTTTGCAGAGGTTTGCGCACTTTTCCCCACAAGACTCGATCTCCTCCGTTGGATTTCTCGCACTGCATGGTATTTGAGAAACGGACGACCGAGACACAGTCTTTCAAGAGCATTTACTCTCTACTCCAGGTGGACCGGTACACCTAAAATCCCCCTACATATGCTAGTACACCTCTTCGAGAGCTCACGCAACTTACTCAACTATGCCAAAGCCCATAATGGCTTGTGGCTGTACACGGAAGTTTCTAGCATGAATAATCTTATGATCCCTTTGAGCCTAGGTGGCATTCCATAGGATGATCACACGGTAACCCCGGGATCTCCAAGGACAACACTGGTATATCCCCAGGTGTCCGGGAAAGTCCACTGGTATATCCCCAAGGTGCCCCTACCAATCAACACAGATGTGTATGTCGGATTTCGGGTTCCGGCAGACCCTTGAGGTTCGAACACTGGGGTGCGCGCGGAGATCTCTCCCCTACCGATCTACGTCTGATCCTCTCATGCGAACTAAGATGGAAATGATGAACAACACAAGAGACACGAGGTTTATACTGGTTTGGGCCACCGTTGTGGTGTAATACCCTACTCCAGTGTGTGGTGTGGTGGATTGCCTCTGGGCTGATGATGGACAGTACAAGGGAAGAACGGCCTCGCGAGAGGTGTTCTTGAGCTAGTGCGATGAACTGCTAGGGTGAATTCCGTCGCCTCTCTCTCTCTCTCTGCTAGGGTTCTACCAGATCTCCCGCCGTCTCTCTCTTCTCCCCTCTCCTCTCTCTTGTGGAGGCTAGCTCTATTTATAGAGGCCCTGGGCCTCTCCCCGAATAATTGAGCGGGAAGGGCGCCAACAATTGGCTATTTTGAAGGGGAACATCTAGTACAAGTTATCCTGACCAAAGGTGGTCTTCGGCTGCCAACAGCACTGGTGATGATGCCGTCTTGGGCTCCACGGTGACCTCCGTCCGGCCGTCCGGCTGGTCTTGGTCTCGTTGCACCGGAATGGTAACCTTTGCCTGATGCCTTGGCCCGTGCTTGCCCCCTTTGCACCAAAGGGGAAACAAGGACCCTGCACAGGCCGGCGCCCGCCTGGCCTTGATCGTCATGGCTTGCGTCATGGGATCCTCGCGAGGTACCCTTGCATTAATCTCTCCGCCTCCTCGCGAGCCTACCTGATGAGGCCGCTCTCGAGGTAGCTTCCTGTCATCCGCCCCGCGAGGCTTGGCCCCTCGCGAGGGTCTTGAGCTTGGGCTGATGAAGATGGGCCGTGCTGGCCCCTCGCGAGGCAGGCAAGTCTGGGGACCCCCATTCCCAGAACGCCGACAGTAGCCCCCGGGCCCATGGTGCGCATGGGCTTGGCTTAGCAGAGAAGCGAAGGGGCAAGCACGAAGCGCCGCAGGCCCTAACAGCCTGCGGCCTTGGGCGCCGCGTGGCAGTTGATTGGACTTGGACATCTGCACTTCCCGCGACGCCTCAGCAACCGCACGACTTAACAAGTTCCTGCATGCAGAGATATGTGTCATGATTACCTGAGGTCATGGTGCTCGGCAGTTGGCCTTCCCCGGCTATAAGTACGGGGCTGCGTGAGCTCCGCCAGTTCACCCCTTTCCGTTACTCCTCCTCTTCTTCTTCCTCATCCTTGCTTCTGCTTGCACCAATGACACCGATCCTCCGGTTTTCAGCTGAGGAGAAGGGAAAGGCCCCCATAGAGGGTCCTGACCCCCTCCCGCTGAAGAAGCGGCCAATCCTCTTTTGCCGGGACGAAGGCGCCTGGCAGGAGGTGTCGAGACCATGGTACGAGCGGCCGCCGCCTGGGTTTCCACTACCCTTGTACGCCCGCGTCGTAGGCCCCAGGGTGGAGGGCGCCGAGCAACACCGATAGCGTCGCCGCCGACACCGGCGAGTCACATTGGTGCGCGTCGTCCCACCTGGAGTCCACGCGGAGTGCTCCTCTCGCGAGCTTGTGCTCCACGCCGCCATGCCTCCAACTTCATGGATATGCCTTCCTCCCTCCTTCGCCTTCGAGATGCCGCCGAGCGGGGCCCTGGAGCTCTGGCTGTAGCACGCCGACTGTGGCACCCTTGCAACCGGAGCGGAGGTCACGGTTGTCACTCCGGGCAAGGTCTTCATGACCCGGGGCTGGGGTGAGATTGCCCGGGTCTATCGCGCGGACGGTGCCTTGGTGATCCATCTTGAATACGACGGCGCCTCCTTGATGTTCTTCAAGGTCTTTGATGCAGAAGGATGCCGGCTGGAATGCTTCCCTAAGGGAAGCGGCAGGGGTGACGAACTAGTGAGGACCAGCCCCGCCCGTTGGTCCTCCCGCAGCTCCTCAGGCAGCAGCGGAGGGACTGAGGGCTTCAGCGGCTCCCCCGAACTCCTCGTGACCCCGGAGACGAGTGACGACAGCTACGAGCCTCCGAGCTCGCGTCGCGCTCGGACTGGGGTAGCTGCATTGAGCCGCCGACGCCACTGATCTGGATGGGATTGGCGTCGTCACTGGGCAGCCCACTGTTGATGATGGCGTCGCTTGGGGAGGTGCTAGCAAGTAGCGTCCCTTAGGGTTAGCACCTTTTGTTCCCTGCGAGGAATTAAAGCAACACCCCGCGGGGGCATGTAAGGTGTTTGTCGTGCCTTTTGTAAATACTATATCCTTAATATGAATTGGCATGATGTGTCCGTTCTGTTCCGGCTAAGCTCCCCCTTTCTATCCTCATGAGGACTTGGCGCTCTACGCTGACAGGTCCCAGTCCCCAGGCAAGCTTCAGCCATCGCTGGTATGCCAGGTCGCGATGCCGTGGTCAAGGCCAGGAGGTGAGCGGCCCGAGGTCCGGTAAGAGCCCCCGAGTCGCGATGCTCGGGAGGTCCCCTTTAGCACTCAAGCAATCCTTGCTGGGTGGGAAAGGAAGGTAGCGTTGCCGTGACAGAGTTGCACTGGGAGGGGTTTTAGCATTGCATTGGTCTAGCTCTTGCGAGGGTGCAACTTATCTTGTGCGTCTGACGTAGTTCCTCGGAGAGGCGCCCGGGCCGAGAGGTGGTGGCCGAGGTACTGCTAGGTGAGGCCCTCGCGAGCTTCTTCCCACTCCCTCGCACTTTCCTTAACGCTCTACGTCCTTAGATCCCGGCCCTCGAGCGAGCTCAGCGCCGCTGGTATGACAGGTTGCGATGCCGTGGGTCAAGGCCAGGGGTGAGGGCTGGAGAGCCAGTAGGAGCCAATGAGTCGCGATGCTCAGGTACCCCCCCTATAACGTGCAAGCGGTCCGTGTCGAAGAGTGGGAGAGAGAGAGAGAGCTCACGAGGCCCCCAACGTTGCTCCTGGAGTAGGTCCTACACATCAATCATGAGGAGAAACAAGGCCTGTCGTTACGGTCGCCGGCTAACCTATGGTCACTCCGAGGGAGTGGTCGGGGCACTGAGGCCCTGGTGAGGTGGCGCCGTGCGGGGCTGCCGCGGCCAGAGCTCGACCACTCAGGTTTATCAATGCTGCAGGGACGGACCCGTGCGCATGTTGGGGAACGTAGCAGAAATTCAAAATTTTCTACGCATCACCAAGATCAATCTATGGAGTAATCTAGCAACGAGGGGAAGGAGAGTGCATCTGCATACCCTTGTAGATCGCTAAGCGGAAGCGTTCAAGTGAATGAGGTTGATGGAGTCGTACTCGTCGTGATCCAAATCACCGATGATCCTAGTGCCGAATGGACAGCACCTCCGTGTTCAACACACGTATAGCCCGGTGACGTCTCCTACGCCTTGATCCAGCAAGGGGAGAAGGAAAGGTTGGGGAAGACTCCATCCAGCAGCAGCACGACGGCGTGGTGGTGGTGGAGGAGCATGGTACTCCAGCAGGGCTTCACCAACCACCGCAAGAGACGAGGAGGGAGAGGGGTAGGGCTGCGCCAAGAAGGAGATTGAATCGTGTCTATGGCAGCCCAAAACCTCAAGTATATATAGGGGGAGGGAAGGGGCTGCGCCCCCATCTAGGTTTCCACCGCTAGGGGTGGCGGCCAGCCCTAGATCCCATCTAGGGGGCGGCCAAGGGGGGAGAGAGGGGGGCGCACCACTAGGTGGGCCTTAGGCCCATCTGAGCCTAGGGTTTGCCCCCTTCCACTCTCCCTTGCGCCTTGGGCCTTGGTGGGGGGCGCACCAGCCCACCTGGGGCTGGTCCCCTCCCACACTTGGCCCATGCAGCCCTCCGGGGCTGGTGGTCCCGGTACATTACCGATAAACCCGAAACTTTTTCGGCGACCAAAACAGGACTTCCCATATATAAATCTTTACCTCGGGACCATTCTGGAACTCCTCGTGACGTCTGGGATCTCATCCGGGACTCCAAACAACATTCGGTAACCACGTATATCTATTCCCTATAACCCTAGCGTCATCGAACCTTAAGTGTGTAGACCCTACGGGTTCGGGAGTCATGCAGACATGGCCGAGACAACTCTCCGGCCAATAACCAACAGCAGGATCTGGATACCCATGTTGGCTCCCACATGTTCCACGATGATCTCATCGGATGAACCATGATGTCGAGGATTCAATCAATCCCGTATACAATTCCCTTTGTCTATCGGTACGATACTTGCCCGAGATTCGATTGTCGGTATCCCGATACCTTGTTCAATCTCGTTATAGGCAAGTCTCTTTACTCGTTACGTAACACATCATCCCGTGATCAACTCCTTGGTCACATTGTGCACATTATGATGATGTCCTACCGAGTGGGCCCAGAGATACCTCTCCGTTACACGGAGTGACAAATCCCAGTCTCAATTCGTGCCAACCCAACAGATACTTTCGGAGATACTTGTAGTGTACCTTTATAGCCACCCAGTTACGTTGTGACATTTGGCACACCCAAAGCACTCCTACGGTATCCGGGAGTTGCACAATCTAATGGTCTAAGGAAATGACACTTGACATTATAAAAGCTTTAGCATACGGACTACACGATCTTTGTGCTAGGCTTAGGATTGGGTCTTGTCCATCACATCATTCTCCTAATGATGTGATCCCGTTATCAATGACATCCAATGTCCATGGTCAGGAAACCGTAACCATCTATTGATTAACGAGCTAGTCAACTAGAGGCTTACTAGGGACATGTTGTTGTCTATGTATCCACACATGTATCTGAGTTTCCTATCAATACAATTCTAGCATGGATAATAAACGATTATCATGAACAAGGAAATATTATAATAACCAATTTATTATTGCCTCTAGGGCATATTTCCAACAGTCTCCCACTTGCACTAGAGTCAATAATCTAGTTCACATCACCATGTGATTAACACTCACAGGTCACATCGCCATGTGACCAACATCCAAGAGTTTACTAGACTCAATGATTTAGTTCACATCACTATGTGATAAACACTCAAAGAGTTCTGGGTTTGATCATGTTATGCTTGTGAGGGAGGTTGTAGTCAACGGGTCTTGCCATATTAAGATCCCTATGTATTTTGCAAAACTTTATGTCATATCGTAGATGCTGCTACCATGTTCCACTTGGAGCTATTCCAAATTGTTGCTCCATTATACGTATCCGGTATCTCTACTCAGAGCTATCCGGATAGGTGTTAAGCTTGCATCGACATAACTCTTTAGGTCGAACTCTTTATCACCTCCATAACCAAGAAACATTTCCTTATTCCTCTAAGGATAATTTTGACCGCTATCTGGTGATCTACTCCTAGATCACCTTTGTACCCTCTTGCCAGACATGTGGCAAGGCACACATCAGGTGCGGTACTTCAGCATGGCATATCGTATAGAGCCTATGAAAAAAGCATAAGGGACGACCTTCGTACTTTCTCTTTCTTATGCCGTGGTCAAGCTTTGAGTCTTACTCAACTTCACACCTTACAACTCAGGTAAGAACCCCTTCTTTGACTGATCTATTTTGAACTCCTTCAAAAACATGTCAAGATGTGCGTTCTTTGAAAGTACCATCAGGCGTCTTGATCTATCTCTATAGATCTTATGCCCAATGTGTAAGCAGCTTTATCCAGGTCTTCCTTTGAAAATCACTCTTCAAACAAACCGTTTATGCTTTCCATAAATTCTACATTATTTCGGATCAACAATATGTCATCCACATATACTTATCAGAAATGTTGTAGTGCTCCCACTCACTTTCTTGTATATACAAGTTTCTAGCAAACATTGTATAAACCTAAAAGCTTTGATCACTCCATCAAAACATATATTCCGACTCCGAGATGCTTGCTCTAGTCCACAGAAGGATTGCTGGAGCCAGCATACCTTTTAGCATCCTTAGGATCGTCAAAAACTTTTATTGTATCACATACAACTTTTCTTATGAAAACTTGGTAAGAAAACTTGTTTTGAAATCCATCTGTAAGATTTCATAATCGAAAAATACAGCTAATGCTAACATGATTTCGACGGACTTAAGCATCGCTACGGTTGAGAAATTCTCATCGTAGTCAACTCCTTGAACTTGTGAAAAGACTCTTTCCCACAAGTCGAGCTTCATAGAAGGTAACATTACCGCCCACGGCCGTCTTCTTCTTAAAGATCCATTTATCTCGATGGCTTGCCGATCAACGGGCAAGTCCACCAAAGTCCATACTTTGTTCTGATATATGAATCCTATCTCGGATTTCATGGCTTATAACCATTTGTCGGAATACGAGCCCACCATCGCTTCTCCATAGATCGTAGGTTCATTGTTGTCTAACAACATGATATCTAAGACAGGATTACCGTACCACTCAGGAGTAGTACATATCCTTGTTGACCTACGAGGTTCGATAGCAACTTGATCCAAAGCTTCATGATCACTATCATTAACTTCCTATTCAACAGACGTAGGTGCCACAGAAAGCATCTTTCTGTCTTGCATCATTCTCTGGTTGAAATAAAGGTTCAACAACCTCATCAAGTTCTATCTTCCTCCCACTCAATTCTTTCGAGAGAAACTCCTTCTTGAGAAAGGACCTGTTCTTAGCGACAAACAATTTGCCCTCGGATATGAGATAGAAGGTATACCCAACTGTCACCTTTGGGTATCCTATGAAGATGTGTTTGTCCGCTTTTGGGTTCGAGCTTCTCCTGCTAAAGCCTTAAGCATTGCAGCCCCAAACATTAAGAAACGACAACTTTGGTTTCTTGCCAAACCAATGTTCATACGACGTCGTCTCAACGGACTTATATGGTGTCCTATCTAAAGTGAATGCAGCTTTCTCTAACGCATAACCTCAAAATAATAGCGGTAGATTGGTAAGAGACATCATAGATCGCACCATATCTCATAGGGTTTGATTACGACGTTCGGACACACCATTACCCTGTGGTGTTCCAGGTGGCTTCAACTGTGAAACAATTCCACAATGTCTTAAGTGTTTTCCAAACTCATAGCTCAGAAATTCTCATTGATCAGATCATAGGAATTTGATCTTCTTGTTATGATGATTCTTAACTTCACTCTGAAATCGCTTGAACTTTTCAAACATTTCAGACTTGTGCTTCATTAAGTAAATATACCTATATCTACTCAAATTGTAAGTGAAGATGAGAAAATAGCGATATCCACTGCATGCTTCAATTCTCATTGGATCACACGCATCATCATGTATGATTTCCAACAAGTCACTTGCCCGTTTCATCGTACCTGAAAATGGGGTCTTAGTCATCCTGCCCATGAGGCATGGCTCGCATGTGTCAAGCGATTCAAAATCAAGTGACTCCAAACATCCATCGACATGGAGTTTCTTCATGCATCTTTATGCCAATATGACCTAAGCGGCAGTGCCACAAGAAAGTGGTACTATCATTATTAACTCTACAACTTTTGGCGTGAACATGTGTATTACCATGATCGAGATTCAATGAACCATTCACATAGGGTGCATGACCATGAAAGGTATTATTCATGTAAACAGAATAACCTTTATTCTCTAACTTAAATGAATAACCATATTGCAATGAACATGATCTAATCATATTCATGCTCAACGTAGACACCTGATAACATTTATCTAGGTTCAATACTAATCCCGAAGGCAGATGGAGCGTGCGATGGTGATCTCATCAACTTTGGAAATACTTCCAACACACATCGTCACCTCGCCCTTAGCCAGTCTCTGTTTAATCTGTAGCTTTTGCTTCAAGTCACCATTAATAGCAACTGAACCGGTATCCAATACCCAGGTGCCACCAGGAGTACTAGCGATGTACACATTAATAACACATATATACTTTGTTGAAGTTGCCAGCCTTCTTATCTACCATGCATTTGGGGTAATTCCGCTACCAGTGACCGTTCCCCTTACAATAGAAGCACTTAGTCTCGGGTTTGGGTTCAACCTTGGGTTCCTTCACTAGAGCGGCAACTGGTTTACCATCCATGAAGTTTCCCTTCTAGCCCTTGCCCTTCTTGAAACTAGTGATCTTGTTAAACCATCAACACTTGATGCTCCTTCTTGATTTCTACCCTTTACGGTCTTAAGCACCGCGAATAGCTCCGGGATCAACTCCATCCCTTGCATGTCATAGTTCATCACAAATATCTAGTAGCTTAGTGATAGTGGCTAGAGAACTCTATCAATCACTATCTTATCCGGAAGTTTAACTCCCACTTGATTTAAGTGATTGTAGCACCCAGACATTCAGAGCACATGCTCACTAGCTGAGCTATTCTCCTCCATCTTGTTGGCTAGAGAACTTGTCAGAGGTCTCACACCTCTCAACACGGGCATGAGCCTGAAATCCCAATTTCAGCTCTTGGAACATCTCATATGTTCTATGGCGTTTAAAACGTCATTGGAATCCCGATTCTAAGCCGTAAAGTATGGTGCACTAAACTATCAAGTAGTCATCAGGACGTGTCTGTCAGGTGTTCACAACATCCACAGACAATGTTGTAGGGGTTTGCACATCGAGTGGTGCATCAAAGACGTAAGCCTTCTGTGTAGCAGTGAGGACACTCCTCGGACTACAGACCTAGTCCGCATCAGTGCTTACAATATCTTTCTGTTGGAAATATGCCCTAGAGGCAATAATAAATTGATTATTATTATATTTCCTTGTTCATGATAATCGTTTATTATCCATGCTAGAATTGTATTGATAGGAAACTCAGATACATGTGTGGATACATAGACAACACCATGTCCCTAGTAAGCCTCTAGTTGACTAGCTCATTGATCAATAGATGGTTACGGTTTCCTGACCATGGACATTGGATGTCGTTGATAACGGGATCACATCATTAGGAGAATGATGTGATGGACAAGACCCAATCCTAAGCTTAGCTCAAAGATCGTGTAGTTCGTATGCTAAAGCTTTTGTAATGTCAAGTATCATTTCCTTAGACGAAGAGATTGTGCAACTCCCGGATACCGTAGGAATACTTTGGGTGTGCCAAACGTCACAACGTAACTGGGTGGCTATAAAGGTACACTACAGGTATCTCCGAAAGTGTCTGTTGGGTTGGCACGAATCGAGACTGGGATTTGTCACTCCGTGTAAACGGAGAGGTATCTCTGGGCCCACTCGGTAGGACATCATCATAATGTGCACAATGTGATCAAGGAGTTTATCACGGGATGATGTGTTACGGAACGAGTAAAGAGACTTGCCGGTAACGAGATTGAACAAGGTATCGGGATACCGACGATCGAATCTCGGGCAAGTATCGTACCGATAGACAAAGAGAATTGTATACGGGATTGATTAAGTCCTTGACATCGTGGTTCATCCGATGAGATCATCGTGGAGCATGTGGGAGCCAACATGGGTATCTAGATCCCGCTGTTGGTTATTGGCCGGAGAGTCGTCTCGGTCATGTCTACGTGTCTCCCGAACCCGTAGGGTCTACACACTTAAGGTTCGGTGACGCTAGGGTTATAGAGATATTAGTATGCGGTAACCCGAAAGTTGTTCGGAGTCCCGGATGAGATCCCGGACGTCACGAGGAGTTCCAGAATGGTCCGGAGGTAAAGAATTATATATAGTAAGTGCTATTTCGGCCATCGGGACAAGTTTCGGGGTCACCGGTATTGTACCGGGACCACCGGAAGGGTCCCGGGGGTCCACTGGGTGGGGCCACCTGCCCGGGGGGACACATGGGCTGTAGGGGTGTGCGCCTTGGCCTATATGGGCCAAGGGCACCAGCCCCAAGAGGCCCATGCGCCAAGAGTCAAAGGAAAGGAAGAGTCCTAAAGGGGGAAGGCACCTCCGAGGTGCCTTGGGGAGGAGGGACTCCTCCCCTGGCCGCACCCTTCCTTAGAGGAAGGGCCAAGGCTGCGCCTCCCCCCCTCTCCCTTGGCCCTATATATAGTGAGGGGAAGGGAGGGCAGCAACACCTAAGCCCTGGCGCCTCCCTCTCCCTCCCATGACACATCTCCCTCCTCCCGCAGCGCTTGGCGAAGCCCTGTTGGAATCCCGCTACTTCCACCACCACGCCGTCGTGCTGTTGGATCTCCATCAACCTCTCCTCCCCCCTTGCTGGATCAAGAAGGAGGAGACGTTTCTGCTCCGTACGTGTGTTGAACGCGGAGGCGCCGTTCGTTCGGCGGTAGGATCATCGGTGATTTGGATCACGACGAGTACGACTCCATCAACCCCGTTCTCTTGAACGCTTCCGCGCGCGATCTACAAGGGTATGTAGATCCACTCCTCCCTCGTTGCTAGATGACTCCATAGATAGATCTTGGTGACACGTAGGAAAATTTTCAATTTATGCTACGTTCCCCAACACTTTCAACTTGGTCTTTCTCTAGGAACGTATTGAAACAGGGAGCTACAAAGCGAGCTATTTATCTACAACATATTTGCAAAGACAATTTAGACTATGTTCATGATAATTGAGTTCATTTAATGAACTCCCACTCAAATAGACATCCCTCTAGTCATCTAAGTGAAACATGATCCGAGTCAACTAGGCCGTGTCCGATCATCACGTGAGACGGACTAGTCAACATCGGTGAACATCTTCATGTTGATCGTATCTTCTATACGACTCATGCTCGACCTTTCGGTCTTCCGTATTCCGAGGCCATGTCTGTACACGCTAGGCTCATCGAGTCAACCTAAGTGTTTTTGCTGTGTAAATCTGGCTTACACCCGTTGTATTCGAACGTTAGAATCTATCACACCCGATCATCACGTGGTGCTTCGAAACAACGAACCTTCGCAACGGTGCATAGTTAGGGGGAACACCTTTCTTGAAATTTTAGTGAGGGATCATCTTATTTAAGCTACCGTCGTTCTAAGCAAATAAGATGTAAAACATGATAAACATCACATGCAATCAAATAGTGACATGATATGGCCAATATCATTTTGCTCCTTTTGATCTTCATCTTCGGGGCTCCGTGATCATCGTTGTCACCGGCATGACACCATGATCTCCATCATCATGATCTCCATCATCGTGTCTTCTTGAAGTTGTCTCATCATCTATTACTTCTACTACTATGGCTAACGCTTTAGCAATAAAGTAAAGTAATTACATGACGTTTATGTTGACACGTAGGTCATAAATAAATTAAGACAACTCCTATGGCTCCTGCCGGTTGTCATACTCATCGACATGCAAGTCGTGATTCCTATTACAAGAACATGATCAATCTCATACATCACATATATCATTCATCACATCCTTTTGGCCATATCACATCACAAGGCATAAGCTGCAAAAAAAAGTTAGACGTCCTCTAATTGTTGTTGTAAGTTTTTACGTGGCTGCTATAGGTTTCTAGCAAGAACGTTTCTTACCTACGCGAAAATCACAACGTGATATGCCAATTTCTATTTACCCTTCATAAGGACCCTTTTCATCGAATCCGATCCGACTAAAGTGGGAGAGACAGACACCCGCTAGCCACCTTATGCATCTAGTGCATGTCAGTCGGTGGAACCAGTCTCACGTAAGAGTACGTGTAAGGTCGGTCCGGGCCGCTTCATCCCACGATGCCGCCGAATCAAGATAACACTAGTAACGGCAAGCAAATTGACAAAATCGACGCCCACAACTACTTTGTGTTCTACTCGTGCATAGAAACAACGCATAGACCTAGCTCATGATGCCACTGTTGGGGAACGTAGCAGAAATTCAAAATTTTCTACGCATCACCAAGATCAATCTATGGAGTAATCTAGCAACAAGGGGAAGGAGAGTGCATCTACATACCCTTGTAGATCGCTAAGCAGAAGCGTTCAAGTGAAAGGGGTTGATGGAGTCGTACTTGTCGTGATCGAAATCACCGATGATCCTAGTGCCAAACGGACGGCACCTCCGTGTTCAACACACGTACAGCCCGGTGACGTCTCCTACGCCTTGATCCAGCAAGGGGAGAAGGAGAGGTTGGGGAAGACTCCATCAAATAGCAGCACGACGACATGGTGGTGGTGGAGGAGCATGGTACTCCAGCAGGGCTTCGCCAAGCACCGCAAGAGACGAGGAGGGAGAGGGGTAGGGCTGCGCCAAGAAGGAGATTGAATCATGTCTATGGCAGCCCAAAACCTCAAGTATATATAGGGGGAGGGGAGGGGCTGCGCCCCCACCTAGGTTTCCACCCCTAGGGGTGGCGGCTAGCCCTAGATCCCATCTAGGGGAGGGGGCCAAGGGGGAAGAGAGGGGGGCGCACCACTAGGTGGGCCTTAGGCCCATCTGAGCCTAGGGTTTTCCCCCTTCCACTCTCCCTTGCGCCTTGGGCCTTGGTGGAGGGCGCACCAGCCCACCTGGGGCTGGTCCCCTCCCACACTTGGCCCATGCAGCCCTCCGGGGCTGGTGGTCCCGGTACATTACCGATAAACCCGAAACTTTTCCGGCGACCAAAACAGGACTTCCCATATATAAATCTTTACCTCGGGACCATTCTAGAACTCCTCGTGATGTCTGGGATCTCATCCGGGACTCCGAACAACATTCGGTAACCACGTATATCTATTCCCTATAACCCTAGCATCATCGAACCTTAAGTGTGTAGACCCTACGGGTTCGGGAGTCATGCAGACATGGCCGAGACAACTCTCCGGCCAATAACCAACAGCAGGATCTGGATACCCATGTTGGCTCCCACATGTTCCACGATGATCTCATCGGATGAACCACAATGTCGAGGATTCAATCAATCCCGTATACAATTCCCTTTGTCTATCGGTACGATACTTGCCCGAGATTCGATCGTCAGTATCCTGATACCTTGTTCAATCTCGTTATCGGCAAGTCTCTGTACTCGTTACGTAACACATCATCCCGTGATCAACTCCTTGGTCACATTGTGCACATTATGATGATGTCCTACCGAGTGGGCCCAGAGATACCTCTCCGTTACACGGAGTGACAAATTCCAGTCTCGATTCGTGCCAACCCAACAGATACTTTCGGAGATACCTGTAGTGTACCTTTATAGCCACCTAGTTACGTTGTGACGTTTGGCACACCCAAAGCACTCCTACGGTATCCGGGAGTTGCACAATCTCATGGTCTAAGGAAATGACACTTGACATTAGAAAAGCTTTAGCATACGAACTACACGATCTTTGTGCTAGGCTTAGGATTGGGTCTTGTCCATCACATCATTCTCCTAATGATGTGATCCCGTTATCAATGACATCCAATGTCCATGGTCAGGAAACCGTAACCATCTATCGATTAACGAGCTAGTCAACTAGAGGCTTACTAGGGACATGTTGTTGTCTATGTGTCCACACATGTATCTGAGTTTCCTATCAATACAATTCTATCATGGATAATAAACGATTATCATGAACAAGGAAATATAATAATAACCAATTTATTATTGCCTCTAGGGCATATTTCCAACAGCGCACGTGCCGTGCCAAGGCGAGCGGCTCTTCAAATAGGCGTCGATCGAGCCGGTGATTAGGTCAGGTATGTTAAGCACATAGGAAATCCAATTTCAAGCAAGCGCAGGTAAAAGCAACGGCCACTGGGTCGGGCCGGAGCGGCGTGGGGATGATGCAGCCCGAGGGGCACCCCCAAGAAGGTAAATAAATAGCATAACCAAAATGGATACGTGCCACGGGGACGGACCCGCGCGGCCTGGGAATGGTGCAGCCCTGTGGGGGCTCCCAGCTGAAAGTAGAACTCTAAAAGATGTCACCTGGTGCTGTTGAAGATGAAGTGATGCTGAGGAAGTGAGCGATGCGCGGTGAAGATGTCGGCCCTCATGAGCCCCCATGCCCAGGGGCCTCGGGAGGCTCCGGTTGCACGTGCAGGTCTTCGGGGACCATCGCCACCTCCGCCAGGACCGCGCGGTGCCTGACCTCCTGAGCCTCCAGAATGCTCCTCAACAGGCACTGACGTGCGGCGACCGCGCCCGGCAGGCCGAAGGGCATGCAAATGTAGCTGTGAGGTGGTCCCTTGCACCGCCCTACGGACGAAGGCCATAGGCGCTCCAGGGACGCAGCTCGGTTGAGCCCTGGTACGTCGACACAGACGTGCAGTTCTCCATCCTCGCCTGGATGTGAGGCCACGGCAGGTAAGCGGTGGCTGCCGCGCATGACTCTGGACTCTTGTAGCTCATGGGTGTTCCTTCCGATGAACTCCTGAGGGTTTGGTCTCCTTTGACTTGTACCTTCCTGAGGTAAGCGTGCTTGAAAGCACCCCTCCAAGTGGTGCCCGAGAGCCTCCCCCGCGACCTTGGCAAGGTCAGCGGCTCTCCAAGAGAGAGCCCCCGAGCCTTGCCTGAGGAGGGCGTCGGGCACGCCTTCCTATGTGCGAGAGGGTGGCGCTCCCTGATCGGGCGCGAGTCCTAACGCAATACCTCCAAAGGTGCCCGCTTCCTTATGGCTCGGGCCAGGTGAGGTCTTATTCTTCTTGAGGGTTGCCTTGGCAGGCCTCCCGCTCCCGCGATCTGGGTCTTCGATTGCTGCGGCTTGGAATGCACGCTCGAGCGAGCACACTGCGTCCCTTTCTTCAGAGGGTACAGTGCTGACTCCACCGCTTCCTGGCATCTTGAGGACATTGTAACCATGGTGAGTCACTGCCATAAACTTGGCAAGGGCTGGGTACCCGAGGATGGCATTGTACGGCAAGCAGATGTGAGCGACGTCGAAGTCGATGAGCTCGGTGCGGTAGTTGTTGCGTTGCCCGAAGGTGACCGAAAGGCGAACCTGCCCAATTGGAACAGTGTAACCATCGGTGACTCTTGAGAAAGGCTTGGTTGGCTGAATCTGGTCGTACGGCACTTGGAGATTGTCGAATGTCTCGACGAACAGGACGTTGAGTCCTGCCCCGCCATCGATGAGGGTCCTGGTGACCTGCACATTGCTGATGACTGGGGAGCAAAGCATCGGGAGGACTCCGGCCGTTGCCGCACACTTGAGTTGGTCTGCGGAACTGAATGTGATCATGCATGAAGACCACCTGAGAGGGCGCGTGGCCTCAAGCTTGGGAAGGACTGCATTCACCTCACGAGCAAACTGCTTGAAGATGCGCTGTGAGGCTGGGGCCTGGGCGCCACCCAAGATGCAAGCAATTGCACGCGGCTCTTGGAAGCCCCCAGCCCCATCATCTTGGTGTTGGTCTTCGTTCCTCCTTGGTGGTAGCGACAGAGGAGGGAGGCCTGCGTTGCCGTGCGGGTGGCCTTCACGAGGCTGGTCCCTCCAACCTCCCTCGCGAGGCTGGTACTGCCATCGGTCCTCGCGAGGGTGGTCACGCCATCCCTGGCGAAGGCCACGGTCTTCCCATTGTTCGCCACCTCTTCCTCCTCCTCGGCCATAGCCCCTGTCATTGCGATCTGGGCATCGGCTGATTCGCCCGTCTCGCACGGCTCTGAGCTCTTGACATTCGTTGGTGTTGTGGGTGTGGAGGTCGTGGTACACACAGTACCGTCCGCCCTTCGATGACTCAGGCTAATCCCTGCCTCGCTTGGTGTCTGGTTCCGCTGCTAGCACGGCAGCCCCCTTGCGCTTCACGTCTTTGGCCTTGAGCTTCTTTTCTTCCGGGTCGGCTGCCGGGAGCTCGAGGAGGGAGAGGCGCCCTTCCTCAGCCCTGGCGCACTTGGTCGCCAAATTGAACAGCTCCAGGGACGTGCGCAGGTCTTCATGGATTGCCAGCTCTTCCTTCATCTTGACGTCGCGCACGCCGTCGGAGAAGGCTGAGATGATAGCTTCTTCAGTCACCTTGGGGATCTTGAGGCGAGCGTAGTTGAAGCGCTAGATGTACTTCTGTAGGGTTTCTCCCGGCTGTTGCTTGATGTGGCGCAGGTCGCTCACGGCCGGGGGCCGGTCGCGAGTGCCCTAGAAGTTGGCGATGAAGCGGGTGTGCATCTCGCTCCAGGAGGAGATCGTGCCGGGAGCCAGGTTCAGGAGCTAGGTGCGGGCGCCGTCCTTGAGCGCCATGGGGAACCAATTCGCCATGACCTTTTCATCTCCGTTGGTGGCTACGATGCCCAGCTCGTAGAGCTACAGGAACTCCGCGGGGTCCGCTGTGCCATCGTAGCGGTGAGGGAGGTCAGGCTTGAACTTGCCTGGCCATGTGACGCTGCGCAGCTCGGGGGTGAAGGCGAGGCAGCCCGCCGTGGCCACCGGTGCCCTTTGCTGGTGCTGGACTTGTTCTTGCGGGTCACCATGCGCCGCCACTAGGAGCAGCGCGGGGTCTCGTTGTGGAGGCGCTGGGGCGCGATCCTGGCGCACCAGCGCTGGGAGCGCGCGAGCACCTTCCCGGGGATGTGGGATCTATTGGCAGCTCCCTTCTTGCTGCGCAGGCACCGGACGCGGAGCGTCCCGCCCTGGGGCTGCGCGCCTTGGAGCCAAGGCACCTTCTTGGGGAGGAGGCGGCGGAGGGGCCTCTTGATCCTCGCCCCCTGCACGGGACAGAGAGCGAAGCAACGAGAGGGACCGCAAGGGGGACCCCCTGCGGCACTGACGAGATCAGTGATGCGGGCGAGCCAGTCCTCGTAGAGGTTGTCGATGGGGCGATAGTGTAGGAGCTCCCGCGCCAAGAGCAGTGAGGCGTGCGCATCCATGGGTGCGCGAGGGGCGTGGGATGACGAGCCAGCTGGAGTCAACAATGGGGTGGCGGTGCAGCCATCCCGCCGCACCGAAGGATGCTGGGATGAGGCCTGCTGCTCATTCCCCGCCGGGACGGTGGTGGTGTTGGCGGTGGGCGACGGGGAACAACAAGGGGGCCTGCCAACGGGCGCCGTCTGGGCGACGCGAGTGGCGCGAGCAGCCCGGCGCTCGGCGCGAGCCTGACGAGCGTCAGCCATGGACACGACGAAAGATCACACGCGAACAACGGAAGAAAGATTCCGACGCACCCCTACCTCGCGAGCCAAATGTCGGATTTCGGGTTCCGACAGACCCTTGAGGTTCGAACACTGGGGTGCGCGCGGAGATCTCTCTCCTACCGGTCTACGTCCGATCCTCTCGTGCGAACTAAGATGGAAATGATGAACAACACAAGAGACACGAGGTTTATACTGGTTCGGGCCACCGTTGTGGTGTAATACCCTACTCCAGTGTGTGGTGTGGTGGATTGCCTCTGGGGCTGATGATGTACAGTACAAGGGAAGAACAACCTCGTGAGAGGTGTTCTTGAGCTGGTGCGATGAACTACTAGGGTGAGTTCCGTCGCCTCTCTCTCTCTCGCCATCTCTCTCTTGTCCCCTCTCCTCTCTCTTGTGGAGGCTAGCTCTATTTATAGAGGCCTTGGGCCTCTCCCCGAAGAACCAAGAAGACAGTCCGGAAAACATCAAAACCAAGCAAATAACTCTTGCAACACAAAACAATTTCTAACAATACCAAAATTCAGTGGATTTGGTCTTATCAGAAAGTTTAGGTCAAGATCTTTGATTTGCAAAAAGAATCAACTAATTCGGAGTTACAAAACTCAAGTTATGATTAAAAGAAGTTTCAATATGAATCTGAACAAATTTCGAAATTTTAAAATTTCAAAAAGTTGATATGACAGGTGTACTGGATAGGTGAAAACAAGACAAAACTATAGACGCTGATTTCATCTAATTTGGATAAACGAGTAAAAAGTTATGTCTATTTGAAAAATCAGGGCCAAACTGTTTTACGGAAGAAAAATAATTACGGCTAAAAAATATAGGTCTAATGTGTAAATACATACACTAATTGGTAATCTAATTATTCTACCGTACTAGTTTAGAAATAATAAACTATGGAAGTATAAAAAGAGAAAAAACGAAGAAAGATAACTTTATAAGGTAAAAAAAAGACGACTTCGGAGAGACGAGACAATTTCCAGAAAGCCCGCCGAAGAGGAGAAAAATATTTTTTCTTTAATGAATCTAGTCAAACTAAAATATTGATTTAACCCGAATCAATGATATTTGGAGGCTCTATGGGTCTATATTTATAGGTGGAACTAAACATATACGTACGTAGATGAAATTAAAAAAACATGGGCTAAAAGTTAGGCCCGGCCGCACGCTATAGTTTTTTTTCTTTTAAACAAATTCGTTCAAATAAAAAATGGCTGGCTGGGCCTGGCCCATGTAGGATAAAGATGGGCGCCCGCTGCCATGATGTTGCGCTCGTAGGCGACAGTTAATTTCAGGCGCGCGCGCAGTTTTTGTTATTTTTTTAAAACAGAAAGCGGTAAACTGAAAAACAAAAATAAAAGTAAATTTTTACATAGGCATATTATATATCGAAATTTGCAGAAAAAGTTCGTAGAACACATGGACATTTTTCTAGCATCAAATAAAATCCACAAAAATTCAAATAAATCAAATAGTGCTACTGCTCTAATAGAAGATTTCAAATTTATTTCTCTCCAATTTTCTGATGTAGGAAATCATTTTACCCTATTTTCCATTTATTTTATTTTTGGAGAAAATAATTTGAATAAAACCATATAACTCCAAATTCAAAATAATTTCAAAAGGACTTTGAATTTGATACTTTTTAAACTTCCAACTCATGTTTCATATGTTTTGAAGAAGTCATTTCATCTTCTCTCATGAAAATCATTCAGTTGCTTAAAGTTTCTGAATTTGAAATATTTCCAAATTAAATTCAAATCTTTTCAACAATCCTTTTGATTTATTTAAATGGAAGAAGTCATGTCATCTTCTCTCTAGGGTTTTGTGATGAAATAAATTTGAATTCTTGGAGATTAGAAAGCAAAGTGAAAGTTTTGGGAAAGTCATTTTATTCCCTCTCATTTAACTTTCAAAAAGTTTTGAATTTCACTCAATTTCACACAAGCAACCACACCACAATCAAACAATCAATCAAATCTATTTATTTAATATAAAATTCCAAAATTTAAAATTTTGGGATGTTACGCAACTCCTCACCGACTAGCGAGCCTACGAAGGAATTACTCAATCCCGGTGGGGGGCATCATGGAATTGGCGATGGAGAAGGGTTGGTGATGATGAAGAACGAAGATCCCCCTCTCCGGAGCCCCAAACGGACTCCAGATCTGGCCTCCCAATGAAGAACAGGACGTGACGGCGGCTCTGTCTCATGGATAGCGATAATTCTTTCTCTCCAATTTTTTTCTAAAAAAAATAGGATTTTATAGCGTTGGTTTTAGGATCTGTGAGGCCACCATGTGGGGATAACCCGTCTGGGCATGCCTGGGAGGGTAGGTGTGCCCTAGTGGATTGTGCCCACCCAGGTGCCCCCCTCCGGTGGCTCTTGGCTCCAGAAATTCTTTTTATTGATATAAAAAATCCTCGCAAAGTTTCATTCCATTCCGAGAACTTTTATTTATGCACAAAAACAACACCATGGTAGTTCTGCTGAAAACAACATCAGTCTAGGGTTAGTTTCATTCAAATCACACAAATTAGAGTCCAAAACAAGAGGAAAAGCGTTAGGAAAAGTAGAAACGTTGGAGACGTATCATCAAGCCATCTGGACCAGGAGCTTTGATTGAAGGTAGCGAGAAAATCGTCTTTCTTATTTTCGGTTCGTCAAAAGGCTTGTCCAAAGCTGATAGATCGTATGGCTCATAACCGAGTCCCTCCCAATTCAGACAAACTGATCGGGGCACTGCGGTGCCAAGATGGGCTGGAAGTGGTTGGAAAATTCAGTGTCCTTATCCTCTCTTGAGATTCCGACTTGTATTGTTTGGTAGTAGATTTTAGATGACAAGCACTAGGTTTTGCATAAGGCAATTTCCCATCACATGTGTTGGCAGTTCTTTTAGGGTACGACAGATTAAGGCACATGGATAACCATTGAATGTAACTATGTATACCCCATGGTCAGTATACATACATCATGGAAAACTATACAAAACATGGTATTTATGGAAAAGAATCTTCTCCAATTCATGGCAAAATGTACAAAAGTTATGTACTGTTCACATGTCAACTTTAGAAAATTTACATATCTAGATCATGGCAAATGAGGAAAATGTTGGGGAATGCAGTAATTTCAAAAAAAATTCCTACGCACATGCAAGATCATGGTGATGCATAGCAACGAGAGGGGAGCGTGTTGTCTATGTACCCTCGTAGACTGTAAGAGGAAGCGTTATGAAAACGTGGTTGATGTAGTCATACGTCTTCACGATCGACCGATCCTAGCACCAAAGATATGGCACCTTCGCGATCAACACACGTTCGGCTTGGTGACGTCCCATGAACTCACAATCCAGTAGAGGTTCGAGGGAGAGCTTCGTCAGCATGACGGCGTGATGATGGTGATGATGATGCTACCGGAACAGGGCTTTAACTAAGCACTGCTATGATATGATCGAGGTGGATTATGGTGGAGGGGGGCGCCGCACATGGCTGGAAACAATCAACTTGTGTGTTCTAGGGTGCCCCCCTGCCCCCATATATAAAGGAGCAAGGGGGGAGGCCGGCCGGCATTGGGCGCGCCAAGGAGAGGGGGAGTCCTCCTCCTAGTAGGAGTAGGACTCCCCTTTTCCTATTCCAACAAGGAAGAGGGAAGGGGGAAGGAAGGAGAGGGAGAGAGGGAGGAAAGAGGGCCCCCTTCTTGTCCAATTCGGACACCCAGGGGGGGCGGCCAGCCCTAGGCCCTCTCCTCTCTCTCACACAAGGCCCATGTAGGCCAATTAGTGAAGGAAATATCCCCTAGAGGCAATAATAAAGTTGTTATTTATATTTCCTTATATCATGACAACTGTTTATTATTCATCCTAGAATTGTATTAACCGGAAACTTAGTACATGTGTGAATACATAGACAAACAAAGTGTCACTAGTTTGCCTCTACTTGACTAGCTCGTTGAATCAATGATGGTTATGTTTCCTAACCATGGACATGAGTTGGCATTTGATTAACGTGATCACATCATTAGAGAATGATGTGATTGACTTGACCTATCCTTTAGCTTCGCACGATGATCGTTTAGTTTGTTGCTAATGCTTTCTTCATGACTTATACATGTTCCTATGACTATGAGATTATGCAACTCCCGAGTACCAGAGGAACACTTTGTGTGCTACCAAACGTCACAACGTAACTGGGTGATTATAAAGGTGCTCTACAGGTGTCTCCGATGGTGCTTGTTGACTTGGCATAGATCGAGATTAGGATTTGTCACTCCGATTGTCGGAGAGGTATCTCTGGGCCCTCTCGGTAATGCACGTCACTATAAGCCTTGCAACCATTGTGACTAATGAGTTAGTTGCGGGATGATGTATTACGGAACGAGTAAAGAGACTTGTCGGTAACGAGATTGAACTAGGTATGTGGATACCGACGATCGAATCTCGGGCAAGTAACATACCGATGACAAAGGGAACAACATATGTTGTAATGCGGTTTGACCGATAAAGATCTTCGTAGAATATGTAGGAACCAATATGAGCATCTAGGTTCCGCTATTGGTTATTAACCGGAGATGAGTCTCGGTCATGTCTACATAGTTCTCGAACCTGTAGGGTCCGCACGCTTAAAGTTCGGTGATGATCGGTATTACAAGTTTATGTGTTTTGATGTACTGAAGGTAGTTTGGAGTCTCGGATGTGATCATGGACATGACGAGGAGTCTCAAAATGGTCAAGACGTAAAGATTTATATATTGGACGGCTATGTTCGAACACCAGAAGTGTTCCGGATGGTTTCGGAGAAAACCGTAGTGCGGGAGGGGTTACCGGAACCCCCCGGGGAAGTATTGGGCCTTGGTGGGCCTGAGGGGAGAGAGAGGGCAGCATCCCAGGAGGTGGCGTGCCCCCTCCCATGAGTAGTCCGAATTGGACTAGGGGAGGGGGCCGCGCCCCTCTTTCCTCTCCCTCTCCCTCTCTTTCCTTCCCCCTTCCCCCTTCCTGGTAGGACTAGGAAAGGATGAATCCTACTCCTACTAGGAGGAGGATTCCTCCTCTCCTTGGGGCGCACCTAGGCCGGTCGTCCTCCCCCTTGCTCCTTTATATACGGGGGCGGGGGGGGGGGGTGGAGTGGGCAGCTAAAGACACACAAGTTGATTGTTCCAAGCCGTGTGCGGTGCCCCCTCCACCATATCCACCTCGATCATATCGTAGCAGTGTTTAGGCGAAGCCCTGCGTCGGTAGCAACATCATCGCCATCATCACACCGTCATGCTGACGGAACTCTCCAGTGAAGCTCTGCTGGATCATAGTTCGTGGGACGTCATCGAGATGAACATGTGCTGATATCGGAGGTGTCGTACGTTCGGTACTTAGATCGGTCAGATCGTGAAGACGTACAACTACATCAACCCGCATTCTCATAATGCTTCCACTTACGGTCTACGAGGGTACGTGGACGATACTCTCCCCTCTCGTTGCTATGCATCACGACGATCTTGCGTGTGCGTATGATTTTTTTTTTGAAATTACTATGTTCCCCAACAGCGGCATCCGAGCCAGGTTTATGCGTAGATGTCATATGCACGAGTAGAACACAAAGGATTTGTGGGCGTGGGTATATACATATTTCTTGCCATCACTAGTTGATTCTTGATTCAGCAACATTGTTGGATGAAGCGGCCTAGACCGACATTACGCGTACGCTTACGCGAGACTGGTTCTACCGACGTGCTTCGCACATAGGTGGTTAGTGGGTATCTGTTTTTCCAGCTTTAGTTGAATGGGATTCAATGAACAGGGTTCTTTCTGAAGATCAAAAAGCAATCACTATACCGCGTTGTGGTTTTTGATGCGTAGGCAAGATGACTAAAACGCCATTCTCCAGAACTATGGAGCGAGCAACAAATTTGTTGGAAATCATACATACTGATGTATGTGGTCCGATGAATATTGAGGCTCGCGGCGGGTATCGTTATTTTCTCACCTTCACAGATGATTTGAGCAGATATGGGTATGTCTACTTGATGAAACATAAGTCTGAAACATTTGAAAAGTTCAAAGAATTTTAGAGTGAAGTGGGAAATCATCGTAATAAGAAAATAATGTTTCTATGATCTGATCGTGGAGGAGAATATTTGAGTTACGAGTCTGGTCTTCATTTGAAACAATGTGGAATAGATTCGCAACTCACGCCACCCGGAACACCATATCGTAATGGTGTGTTCGAACGTCGTAATCGTACTTTACTAGATATGGTGCGATCTATGATGTCTCTTACTTATTTACTGCTATCGTTTTGGGGTTATGCTTTAGAGACGGCTGCATTCACATTAAATAGGGCACCATCTAAATACGTTGAGACGACGCCTTATGACCTGTGGTTTGGCAAGAAACCAAAGTTGTCATTTTTTAAAGTTTGGGGCTGCGTTGCTTATGTGAAAAAGCTTCAACCTGATAAGCTCGAACCCAAATCGGAGAAATGTGTCTTCATAGGATACCCAAAAGAGACTGTTGGGTCACCTTCTATCATAGATCCGAAGGCAAGACATTCGTTGCTAAGAATGGATCCTTTCTAGAGAAGGAGTTTCTCTCAAAAGAAGTGAGTGGGAGGAAAGTAGAACTTGATGAGGTAACTATACCTGCTCCCTTATTGGAAAGTAGTTCATCACAGAAATCTGTTCCTGTGACTCCTACACTAATTAGTGAGGAAGGTAATGATGAAGATCATGTAACTTCAGATCAAGATACTACCGAACCTCGTAGGTCAACCAGAGTAAGATCCGCACCAGAGGCAATAATAATTTTTTTATTTATATTTCCTTATATCATGATAAATGTTTATTATTCATGCTAGAATTGTATTAACCGGAAACTTAGTACATGTGTGAATACATAGACAAACAGAGTTTCACTAGTTTGCCTCTACTTGACTAGCTCGTTGCATCAATGATGGTTATGTTTCCTAACCATAGACATGAGTTGTCATTTGATTAACGAGATCACATCATTAGAGAATGATGTGATTGACTTGACCCATCCGTTACCTTAGCAGGATGATCATTTAGTTTGTTGCTATTGCTTTCTTCATGACTTATACATGTTCCTATGACTATGAGATTATGCAACTCCCGAGTACCGGAGGAACACCTTGTGTGTTACCAAATATCACAACGTAACTGGGTGATTATAAAGGTTCTCTACAGGTGTCTTCGATGGTGCTTGTTGAGTTGGCATAGATCGAGATTAGGATTTGTCAATCCGATTGTCGGAGAGGTATCTCTAGGCCCTCTCGGTAATGCACATCACTATAAGCCTTGCAAGCATTATGACTAATGAGTTAGTTGCGGGATGGTGTATTACGGAACGAGTAAAGAGACTTGTCAGTAACGAGATTGAACTAGGTATGGATACCGACGATCGAATCTCGAGCAAGTAACATTCCGATGACAAAGGGAACAACACATGTTGTTATGCAGTTTGACTGATAAAGATCTTCATAGAATATGTAGGAACCAATATGAGCATGCAGGTTCCTCTATTGGTTATAGACCGGAGACAAGTCTCGGTCATGTCAACATAGTTCTCGAACCCGCAGGGTCCGCACGCTTAAAGTTCGGTGACGATCGGTATTATGAGTTTATGTGTTTTGATCAATGTTTTAAATAGTGGGCTATGGCATTTAGCGGCGACCCTTAAAACAGCTATAGCTGGGCTATAGCGGGCTATAGCGGGGCTATGGCGGCAAATTGTACATGAAATCATTTAGCGGCAACACCCTCAAACAACTATAGCGGGGCTATAGCCGGCTATTTAAAACTATGGTTTTGATGTACCGAAGGTAGTTGAGAGTCTCGGATGTGATCACGGACATGACGAGGAGTCTCGAAATGGTCGAAACGTAAAGATTGATATATTGGATGTCTATGTTCGGACACCGGAAGTGTTCCGGATGGTTTCGGAGAAGACCGAAGTGCTGGGGGGGGGGGGGTTACCGGAACCCCCCGGGGAAGTATTGGGACTTAGTGGGCCTGAGGGGAGAGAGGGCAGCAGCCCAGGAGGTGGCGCGCCCCCTCCCATGAGGAGTCCAAATTGGACTAGGGGAGGGGGGCGCGGCCCCTCTTTCCCTCTCCCTCTCCCTCTCTTTCCTAATAGATATAATAATGATATCCCAACAAATCCATGTTCCAACATGGAACCAACTTCAGTTTCACCTGCAACTAACAACGCTGTAAGAGGGGCTGAGCAAAAGCGGTAACATAGCCAAACAAACGTGGGTTAGAGGCTTGACATGGTAATATGGGAGGCATGATATAACAAGTGGTAGGTAGCACGACATAGTGATAGAGCGAACATCTAGCAAGCAAAGATAGAAGTGATTTCGAGGGTATGGTCATCTTGCCTGAGATCCCGCAAGGAAGAAGAATGAGTCCATGAAGAAGACAAACGGACGGAGTCGAACGAATCCTCACAAACGCGACGTTATCGGAACTAACCCAAAGAAGCAACACCAGAAAGAAGCAAACAACATAGTAAACAACCATCACATAAACATAGCATGATGCACAACCAAGTATGATGCATGTCCGATTTAAATGAAGCATGTCATGGAAAAGTGAACAAACAAAACTACAAATTAAGTGGAGCTCAATATACAACGAATTGCATATTGACGAAACACCACATGAGTTATTTAGTTCTCTCCCGTTTAAGTACTCAACAATATTAAATGTTGGTTAGAATGGCAAGAGGTGAAGCATAAGTAAACTAGCTATCTAGTCAAATTTAAATGAGGCCGGAAATAACAAACAACAATTGCGGAAAATCCCCATATGCTTATTATGAATTTGATATTGTTCTGCCCTAAACCATATTTTAGAGTTATTAAACATGAAAGATGAGTGCACCATGTTAAACTAGGCATTTTCTACCCCATTTACATATAAAGTTTGTTAACTTTGGAGCGATAGTTATTTAGTTATGAATTAAAGCATTTTAGCATGTCATTTAAGAAAATTTAAACAAACATCATTTTAAACATTTCAATAATGCAATTAAAGATGGATATTGTGAATCTAGATGCAATTCTAAGCATTTTTCATATTTGAAGTTTTTACATATGATGCACCGTTGGTGAGTTATGATATGCATGAAGCTTAGGGACTATTCTGCAAAACTGCAAATCCCTGGAAAATAGCTAAAATGTTCTGCAGAAAAAAACACGTCTCGGGCCGAAACTTAAACAGGGGCCGAACAAAGCAGGCGCTGGGGCAGCTCACCCATGGGCTTCAACCCGGTTGGATGCTGGGGTTGGCCTCACCGTGGGCCAAACTGGAGCGATGGGCCGGCCCATGCGCGTGCGGGCGGTCGACCGGGCACTGGGGCGTTCGTCACCTGGTTCCCGAGAAGGACAAGGACATGGCGGCGATGGCATCTTACGGCGATGGGGCGGCAGGACGGCAGCGGGGACGGATAGATCTGCGCGTGGGGATCTCAGATCCGGCGATGGATGAGGCCGAAGAGGCCGGCGACGAGCTCCACGGTCCAGCTCCTGGACAAGAGAGGAGGAGAGGGGAGGTTAGAAAGAGAGAGAGAGAGATGGAGAGAGAAGGTGAGGGAAAAGGGCAGCCGAGACTCATCTCCGGTGAGGGCGGCGACGAGGGACGACCGAGGAGGCACTCCGGTGAGGAAGGTCGCCGGCGGGCGGCGCTGCTGTCACAGGCAGAGGCAGGCGGAGGCATAGCAGAGGCAAGGGTGCGGCGACGCGAGGCGCTTGCAGGTAGGGGCGCTCAGGAGGAGCTCGGGCCCAGATGGGCTCGGGGCAGGCTCCAGATGGGCCCTGTGGGCCGCGAGAGCTGGAGGGAGGCGGGGAGACGTGGAGGCGCCCGGTGGGTCGGGGCACTGGCGGTGGCGGCGGCTGGCCATTGGTAGCGCGCCAAGTGGCGGGGGGGAGGTTGGCCGGGCATGGAAATGGAGGTGGGTGCGGCGGCTGGAAGGAGGAGGTGGCGGCTGCGGGTTGGGGGGCGCGGAAAACAAGGAGGGGAGGAAGGAATGTCCAGAATTGGAAGGGGGGGTCCCCTTTTATAGGTAGGGTTAGGGTTTGGGAGGATTTGGGGGGTTTCCGGACCCTCGGATTGCGATCCGATGGTTCTGGTCAGAGGCGGGTTTGGTGAGCTGGTTTAGAGTGAGAGTGGGCTGTGAAGAGAGGCCTTGGGCTGAGATGAGAGGGAAGGTGTGCAGCCCGGCAACTGTTTCTGGAGACCGAAAACGTCCGACATTTTGACCGACTATAATGTCACTATAGTTTAATGGCTGGGCTATCAAACGAGCTCCGAATGCGATGAAACTTGGCTGGCGGCCTACTGACAACATAACAACACCGCATGCCAACTTTCAACCCATTCCGAGATCATTTTCTGGCCACTTATAAAATACTATTTCGGACGTGCCGTGGGCGTGTGCAAGTGTGTCTGGGCTCAGAACGGGGAGCCCCGGGCGGATGCAAGTTTTCAAAACATGATGATGCAATGCACATGATGACATGATGAAATGCAACACACAAGCAAATGACAAGGCAACAACAACGAATAACTGGAATAAACTTGGCGCATCGGTCTCGGGGCGTAACAACACTCCACCACTACGAGAGGATCTCTTCCCGAGATCTAGGATGGCACTGGAGAGAAACGAAAGAGGAAGAGAAGAGGTAAAACTAAGTTGCTTCTTTGACAAACGAGTGAAACCAAAGAACCTTTAGATGTTAAACAATTTTGAGAAAAGAATAGAAGGGAGATGAACGAATTTGAAAACACTCCTTAGAAAAGAGGAACAAGGAACATTACTAGAACCTTGTAGGTTGAAAGACATAAGAAAAAGGTTACAGTGGATAAGAAGTACATGCAAGCACTCCGGTTGAAACGAGATGTACTAGAAACTAGAAAGATCAATTACGACAACACTCTGGCTGGAAATGGAAGGTAAAGAATATGAGCTTGGCAAAATGAAAGCACTTGGATGAGACTCCAGTTAAAAGAGGAATGATAGCCACAACACTCCGGCTAAAACAAGATAGCTGAGGAAAAAGAATGATATAATTTAGGTAGCACTCCAACTAAAAATGGAAGGAATTGATCATGAACTTGACAAGATGAGAGGATACTTGAAGAGATCAACAACACACTGCCTCCAGAACTATTGAAAGAATGGCACAGAGTGTAAGAAAGATTTCATACATCACTCCAGTTAAGAAGCGAATCAAGACTTGATAAGATGAGAGAGCTTGAATGAAGGACACGACACTCCGGTTGAAAATGGATAAGAACACAGCCCTCACAACCCGAGATGATGAGTGAAGATAACAACATCACAATGCCTCCCGAAGAAAGAATAGAAGATAGCTCATTGGAATAAAAGAATGTAGAAGAAAATGGCAATTTCTTCCAGAAATGAGCTTGGAGAGCACCCTTCCAAGAAGATTATAATGGAATTGTTGGAAAAACCAACAACGAAACGAATAAGCTTATAGTGGGCTTATGAAAAGCATCTCAAAATTGAGGTGAAATTCTGCCACTAACGAAAAAAAGATTGGATTGATATCAAAAAGAAGACGAGAAGCTTATATCACTTGGAGGATAAATGAAGAACTTGGGTCATTTATAAGCACCATAATTAGCAACAATCCTTAGGGAAAGCTTTAGGTGAAATATAACCCAATATAACTCCAACGAAGAGATAGATAGATTGAAAAGATGTCCTGAATGAACTGAAAATGATGGATTGAAGATATGTCGCTCTTGAAAAACTTGTGAACCATGAAACACGAAGGGAAATTATCAACAATGACATAACACCATCTCAAAAGATGAGATGATCGCACTTTGGAATGCATGATGAAGAATACTTGAACTGGTCCTCAAAGCAAACATGTGTTGAACACCATGTTTAATTTTGAGTATATAGCTTGGCGGATCATAACTCCGAGAGAAATCTTGAAAAACAATTGAAGAATGAAAAGAATCCTTGATGAACCACCATGTAGAGCCTCCAAGAAGAACTCCGGTAACAAAAGGATGATCAAATGGAAGGAAAGAGAAGTTGAATAACACAAGGTCAAACCTTGCGATGATTTAGGTGGAGCTTCGTGACGAGATAATGCGGAAAAAAAAACTTGGAACTCTAGAAAAGAAAGATGAACAAATGAGATCAAGAATTTTGATGAACCTCCGGAATAAGAAATTGAATTTACTTGATGAAACAAGAATAAGAATTGCATTGTGCTTATCCTTCATCAATTAGATTGATGACAAGCAACGGATTTGGCATACTACTTATTCTCGTTCGAAGGATATAGAGTAAACTTGAATAAGGTCTTGAACGATCCACCAGTAGGATTTGAAAGAACGAATGAATTGATATGATAACCAAGGAATATAACTCTTGAGAGAACCACCGTAAGAATTGAAAATGAGAGTAGCAAAGGCAAAAATCACAGGGTAGAATTGGAAAAACGAATGAAGATACTTGAGGGAATTTAGATACAAGTGAAACGAAGAGATCATGAACTGACTAGAGAATACTTGAGCGATGCACCGGTAAGATTTTTGAGAATGAGAGCTGAAAGATGAGAATGAATAAACTCGAAATGATGGCCTCCGGAGAATCAGACTGAAAAGACTCCTGAACTGCTCCGGATGGTGAAAAGAATTCTCACAATTGAAAACAATTATGAGAGGATGGCATCAAGCTAGCACCAGGAATCTTCAATAGAACGGATATGATTGCAGAGAAACTCTTCTTCGGTCTTCAAATGCAGAGCATAACGATGAAAAAGACCACCATTAATTTTCGAGATACTCTGGAGTGAAGAATAGAAAGGCTGAACCAATGATGAAACGAATTTGAATGATCTTGGGGAAAGACATTTGACTGATGACAATTCATTCTTACACCAATCTTGGAAAAGAATTTGAGAGTAACTCCGGGAAAATAAGATGAGTCAGGTAAGCTCCTAGGAAAAGACCTGTGGGTTAGGGCCCACTCAAGAGAAACATCATTGGAATGATTTAAAAGAGAGCTTGCGCCGGTTGAATTAAATGGCTCAAAAGAGATAACAACCTCGAGATATCTTGAACAGATAAGGAATGAAAACACGAATCTCCTGAGGTATCTTCAGCACTTCGGATATGAATAGAGAGAGATGAGCGATTAAGAGGTGCACCGGTATGAGAAAGCATTGTGAAATGAGGAATGGGATAAGATTAACACGGAAATCTTGGATTGAATGCACCGGAGAAGAAAAGAGAACGAAGAATGATAACTTGAAGCTCGTGAGCATCTCCATTGGAAATCACCGGATAAGAACATTCAAAGAAAAGAATGAAGAGACTTCACATCTATAAGATGGATGCTTGATTAAGAAATCTGAGTCCTTTAAGAAAAAAGGGGTGGGTAGGCGGGAAAAACAAAGAGAACTTGGGAACGGATGAAACGAACAATGTTGGAAAAAACTGAAAGGTGATCTTGCAAATGGGAAAAATGATAGGATCATCTTGAAGAGAATCACACCGGTTCCGAAGAAATTGAGATGGCAAACTCAAAGATCAAGAAGGGTTAGTATTCCCATAGAAATATGAGAACACCACTTGGGGAAGGTATGGAATCAACACTTGACATTGAAGCAACTCGAATACCACAGCTCAAAACAAAACAAAGGATTGGCTTGCAAAATAAGCCGGAAACAAACATATGATAGATCCCATATCGTATCATGTGTCTGTTGGAAAGATATCCTACGAGATACTTGAATTCCCACTTATAAACTCCTAAAACTTTTTGGTTATGCAATCAGGTGTTGGGGATACACGGGAACCATAATATCTCACCCAAACTAGCAATTCCTACATCCAGCTGTATCCATCCTTCAACACATAACCAAGAAACCTTCGGAAATCATTTACCTCAAGCTTTGAAAAGCACCCGTTATACGAGTTATGGCAATACTCCCAAACTCCCACCCCAGTACAGGGTGGCGTCGAGGTTATCTCACCAATAACTCCATAAAAGAGATTTTCGATGTCGGCGAAACTCAGGTATTCCAGAACTGCAACGATAAAATTGTGATGACAACACCCCGGAGCTCAACTCCCCGGGACATTGCCACAACCCCTAAATGTCAGGAGGCACCAAGAACAATGATCTCGTCACAAAACCATCGGAACGATTCGAAGATACCCGCGCGATCCTAATTTTTTCGTGAAATTTGAGGAGAGAAGAGTCAAACCTCTACATAAGGAGGCCTCACCAGAGCGACGAACACTACAAAAAAATTACACTTCTGTGATGATACGTGTTTGTCATAGTAGGTCGCTTTTTTGCCATGCATGTACATCCATGACAATTTTATGACAGAATCAAGATAGTCATACCTATGCCATCGTAGAAGTGTTCCATGACATTACCAAAATTATCATCACGGAAGTGTCCACTTCCATGACGATAAATCGCGCGTCACAGAAGTGCTTTCCTCAATGGTGACCGACACGTGGCATCTAGCATAACGGAACGCCGTTAAGCTATCAGGTCGGGTTTTAGATCCGATAACCCGTTAACATCCCCGACCAATGGGGATTTTCCACGTGTAAAATCATCATTGGCTGGAGGAAACACGTGTCGGCTCATCGTTGGGACAGATGTCAACCACTCATTGGACGAAAGGCGCCTATGATACGTCAACACGTGGCACGGCCCAACAGAGGCCCATTCCTGTGAAAAGGCCGGCCCGTTTGACTTGGTCAAAAGGTGGCGGGCCGGCCCATGGAAAGCCTGTTAACGGCCTGTTCGCATATAGCCCATTTACAGCCCGCTAACCCAAGGCCCGTTACGCCCTATCCGAATTAGGCCCAGTAGCGTCATCTGGGCCATCCAATATGATTCCAGCCCGTTTTCACTTCTGGCCCATGTATGGCCCATGACGTCTTTCGGCCCATATGAGGCCCTATGTAACTCTTGGCCTATTAACGGCCCGTGGTGAAACTGGCCCGTAATGAACAGTGTATCACTTTACACCCATTAACGGCCCGTGGTGAAACTGGCCCGTAATGAACAGTGTATCACTTTATACCCATTAACGGCCCGTTATTCCGTTGGGCCGTTTCCAGCCCATGTTATCTTTCGGCCTTCTCAGAGCCCATTTATTCTTGGGCTCATTTCCAGCATTCGTTTACTTACGGCCCGTTACTGTCATTTTCTGCTTGTGGGCCAAATTCAGCCCGTGGTTACAGTCGGCCCGTTTGTGGTCCGTTAATACGTTGGGCCATTTTCATAGCGTCATCAAATACGGCCTATTAACGATGGCCCGTTACGGTCGGCCCATGAACGGACGATTCCAACTCTAGCCCGTTTACGGCCATAATGCGGCCTGTTATTGGCCCATGTTTGGCCAATCGATCATACGGCCCGTATAAGGCCCATTGATGATACGGCCCGTAGAAGGCCCATTGTTTCTACGGCCCGTAGAAGGCCTACTGTTTCTACGGCCCGTAGAAGGCCCACTGTTTCTACGGCCCGTAGGAGGCCCAGTGTCACTACAGTAAATATTAGCCCATGGTTATTGTGGCCTAGTTTTAAAAAATAGGTTATTGCAGCCACTAGTTAACCGCGGAAAAAGAACTGCAATGACTACAAGCAAACAAATAAACAAGACAACAAGGAAATAAATAAGCAAGCAACTAACGCTAGGCTATCACGGCTATTACACATATTACATCCACTGGGCATCAAAGTTCGCCACCAGTGCAAATATAGGGAACAAAGCAGCATATCATATACACTGGCCGTCAAAATTGGCCACCAGTGCAAATAAACGCGGCAGCAAAACAAGAGCATAACTGAAACAACTTCAGAAGAGCTCAAGAAACGTTATCCTGGGTATCCACCATGCTGGCAATAAGCTTAGCAAGCTGATTAGCTTTGTCCTGTTTGGCGCTAAAATCCTCCAACGCTTGCTGTTGCACCAGAAAGTATGCATCTGAATGCTCCAGGGACTTCCGCAGTCCTTCCGCTTCTTGTCGCAGCACAGCTGATCGATGTCTTTCAGCTTGTAGTTGAGACTCAAGAAACCGAACTGATTCAGACAGTGAGTTTGAATAGCTTGTGCAAGCGGTAGTGGCCAGTAACTCCAACACTAAACCAAGACAGGATGTGTCACTATCCTGAACCTTATCTGCATTACTTCCTTTACCGTTGCTTAATAAGGCACTCTTCCCCAATATTCTGTCAGCATTCTAAAAGAAGAAACAAGCAGACACATAACAAGTTTAGCATGTACTAGTATATGAAACTCATTTCGGTGAACCAGTTCATTAGTAAGGTGGACAGGATTAAACTACCAAGTCTTCTATTGCCAAGTACTAGTACATAATAAAAGCATCAAACAAACATATATCTATGTCCTATGGTAGCAATGGAATCTTAAATTAGAACAGTTGTTCTTCAGGTTTAGGCACTTGTTCTACATGAACAGAGTACAGTAAGACGCAAGAATATAATACTTAAAAATAGAAAATGAGCTCATAGACCTTACCACATTCTTGGTTCGGGACCAGTACAGAACAAGGCGTTCCCAGTCATCGTCCAGTAAATGTGTCTCAGGAGAACGTAAGGGAATTTGATGAGTTTCTTTGCCGGTGAAGTACGTTTTCTTCAGGTAATTCCGATACTGCCACCAAGCATTCTTGAAGATAGCAGAGGTATTAGCACAGGTTACCTCATCCTGAGTTTCCAAATCGGTCCTTCTCTATAGAGAAAAATGGGAAAATTTGTTGTATTATAACCATCATGGAGGTAGGATGTATGGGACGAAGCAAAGTAATTGCCATGAATAACATTACTTACACATAACTCCTGGACAAACACCTGCAACTGGCATTTTCCTTCATCTTCAGTATAATATTTCCAAGATGGGAAGATACGCACATACGATTTAACAACATCAAATGCGATAGATGCTAAACTACGACTAGCTGGTTGTGCTTCCTCCACAGGAATAGGCGTACTAACTGGTGGAGTTGGGGTTCGCCGTGATAGTACTGGCCCTATGGGCACTGGAGCTGCCTTACTAACTGCTCTTGTTTGGGAGCTCTGTGGTGGAGATGGTGCTGTGTCAACAGGAACTGGGTTACTATCGGCTGGGGTTGGGGTTAGATTGGGTGAAGCTGGTTCTCTGTCCATCGTAGTAGGGGTACAATCTGCGAGAGTTTGGGTTATGTGTGGTAGGGCTGGTTCTTGTGCATGTACAACCGGGGTGCTATCTCCACCAAGAGGTAGCACTGTTTTATTTGAAGACCGTGTTTTTAGTCCGCTAGATACTGGCATCACCCGCTCCAATTCAAATGGCTGATAAACAGGAAACATAGTTGAATGTACAGACATTGTATGAGAGACAGATGCAATAGATAGTGTGGAAAAAAGAGGGCATGAAATAGTTGACATGTATATTGTTTAACTAAAACGGATAGCATGACATAATTTCACATATATGATGTCTATCTAAACTGGATAGCATAGCATAACATAATTCAAAGATATGATGAATAACTAAACAGGATCGCATGACATAATTCACCTACATGTTATCTAAGTAATCAGGATCGCATCATTTAATTCACATATGTGATTTATATGCTAAACAGAGGGCATTCGATATGATGTCTGAACTAAGAACATGGTGTTGAATATTGTGTATATGATGTCTAAACTATGCAATGCAAGACACCGTATGCATGATATGAGCAGTATAACCGTGCCAAGTTAGAGCATACACCTCAGTGGGGGAATAGGACTGGTCATCTGTCTCTGAATCCATCTCTGAGGAGCTATCGGGACCCAACAAGAGATCTGCTTCGACAGGTAGCACTGTCTGCTCTGAAGGCCTTGTTTTCACTCCAGATTTTTCCATCTCCCACCCAAATGGCTGATTCACAGGAAGAGTAGTTTAATGTACAAACATTGTCGACAAATGGAAATGTAATGAAGAAAAGGATGGGCAAGATATCATTCAAATATATGATGCCTGGTTAAACAGGATGGCATTGCACATTTCACATATATTATGGCTGGCTAAAAGACATGAGACTGCATAATTCCCATATATGATATAGAAACTAAACAGGTGGCATTACAGAACATGTCTAAACTAAGCAGATGACATATATGATGTCAAAAGTAGGCACTGCAAGGCAACATATGCATGATATGACTAACATCATCATGCCAAGGTAGAGCAAACACCTTGGGGGGTAAATAGGAGTGGTCAGCGGCGTCCGAATCCGCCTCAGAACAGATATCTTCCTCTGGATTACAATCTGGAGAGGGGTGGGGAGGGTTTGCCATTGAACCCACCATGGAGCGATGTCTGCATGACATTGTATTGCCGCGCAAAACTCTTCTCTTTTTCTCTACATGTTCAGCATGACTGTGTACAATATCTGACATGCATACGAAAAAAATATGGTGAGATTATGTAAGGAGAGCATGCAGAAATTTAGAGTGATGGTAACAACCAGTGGATCGATGTTTTTCCGTTGAACCAAAATAGCCCTAATGGATCGACGTGAATGTATAGTAATAAGTGATGCAACAAGTGTACAACCTCTTTGCCGTAGCCGTGTCGACCTCAGCATCATTGGGTTGGTCGCTGAAGCAGTTGAGGCAGAGGTGGCTGTCGGAGGTGTGGAGGAAGATCTGAGGAATCTGTAGACGGCGTCCAGGGCACTGCTCTGTTGTGACGGATCGTTCTGTCGTTGGAGCAGCTCCGGTGAGCCGTAAGACGTCAAGGCTGAAGCAGCACAAGACAGACATCGTCAATCTCAAGTGGGATTCTAATAGCATCTCCAATAGATGATGTAAAATGGATGTAAAATTAACATCACCAAAAACCACCTGACTACAACAGATGAGGTAAAAACTGTTGACTCTGAAATTAACTGTCGAAACTGAAATTTACTATGGAATCTGAATGCTACTGTTGAAACTGAATGCAATGGTAGCAGAGAGGCACTTGACATGTAGATTAGGGAGGGCCTGCAGTTCATCTTCAACCTGCACCCCCCTGAGCCGCCAGCCACCACCGGCCGAACCGCCAGCCCCAGCGCCGCCTCGCCGCCCCGAAACAACTCGCCACCGCCACCCCGGCCAGTCCTCTAGGCCCCCCGCCCCCACCCTGAACCCTAAGATAGATAGTGGGGTACCTCTCCGGCGAGCCCCCGTCCCTGCTGCGGGTGGTTCTTCCTTAACTCCGGCGAGCCCCCCAATCCCTGAAAATCGACTGACCCAAAAGTCGATTCAGTCGACTAAAGTGTGGCTTAATCGGAGCAGAGCAGCAGCACGAGCGAGGGGGAGAGCAACAGCAGCAGCTGGGTGAGCGAGTGATCAAGCGAGAGCCGGAGCACCAGCAGCAGATCCGGCTGGTATGGAAGCCGCCGCCGAAGGGGCCTCACACCGGGGGAGAGCCGTCGTGAAGATGTCGCCCGCGGCGCGGGCTTCAAGGTAGCCGCTCCATGGGGGTGCAGGATGGAGCACCGTCGGTGTCGGGAGGTCGAGTTGAGGAGAAGGTGCGATGCGATGAGTGTACAACCTCTTTGGTGGCGCCGAGTAGGCCTCGGCTTTGTCCGAGGAGTCGGTGAGGATGCTGCGGTTCCATTAGAGTAGGTTAAGGCGGCGTTGTGGGGATGGAGCGGCCACGATAGACAAGGCGATCATCAGAGCAGCTCCTTGGGGCTGGAGGACGGGGCGGCTGAACCGGCGGGACGACGAGATGGACGACGGATCCTCATCCGGGGAGGTGGACGAGGGACGTCATGCTGTTGCGCTGGACGACATCGTCGGGGAAGAGGCTCCGGCTGGGCAGTGGTGACGTGGTGGACGGAGGAGGGTGGGGTTTTGCAGCTAGAGCGGAGAGGTTATGGCGGCCTGGGATTTCAAATGGCGAAAAGGGGGCGATGGGAGGGGGTGAAGCATGACTTAGGAACGCGCTTGTCCAAAATGTAGGGTGTGTTACAAAAGTACCCCCCACCGATTTGAACTAGCGGCCCTTTCGGCTCAGGGTTAGAAGGGGGATTTCGCGTGTCGGGATTTGGCAGCTGGAGGGAGTTTTCGCGCGCGTTGTAATTTCGGGATAGCAAGGCGCGGGTTGTGAAGGCGCCAGTTTTGGGAGCACGATATCTGAATTTTCGGGATATAACAAGACGCGGGTTGAATTTTAGGGACAAGCCTAACATGTAGTAATATTGTACTTGTACGTACCAAATCAATTCGCACTTCCCTCAACCAAAAAGAAAACGAAAAAATAAAACTATTCACACCACACAAAGAGAGAGTCTTGCCCCATTTTACTATACAAATGCTATTCAAAGCTACTCCCTCCTTCCATCTATATAGGGCCTAATGCGTTTTTCGATGCTAACTTTGACCAAATATTAGAGCAATGATATATGACATGCAACTTACACAAAGCACACCGTTAAATTCGTCTGTGAAAGGTTCTTTCAATGATATAATTTTCACATTGTGCATGTCATGTACTATTAATCTTGTCAATAGTCAAAGGCGGTCTTAAAAATCTCATTACGCCCTATATAGATGGAAGGAGGGAGTATGAATCCATGTTATGTCCGATTAAATTTTTTCGCTTGCTGTATAATGCATGTAACCTACTCATACCAACATTTTAGTGCATTCCAAATGTCTATACTACCGCTGCAATTCGAACTAAATTTGAATTCGTTTCTCTATTTCAATAAGAATCTACAATCATGATTGTTGCCAACTTCAACCATCATAGTTTCCTTGCTATCCGCCAGATATAAATCAGACGGCCTATAATGCAGGATGGCAGGCACACCATCATCAACAACTCCGTTTTTTATAAGAGTAGAGATAAAACATATTAAATGTAGTATACCATGTTCATAACCACACCATGTGTATCACCGTTATATATATTCACACATCCGTCGGTTTGAAACACTATGATAAATTCTTCAAATATCCGAATTCGCTTTTTATAATGAAGTATATATGATCTCTATTCGTCTTTTACACCCACACAACCCTCTTATCTTTGTAGCTAGCGCTAACTTTCTCTTGTGCATGCACACGCCCGCATCCCTCTCACCCTCCCTCAGCATTCTCTAGCTCCATCGCGCAAATTCGTCTTTTCACTTTAGGTCGTTCACCCACGGTGTGTGTAGGCCCCCCAGCTCCTTCTTTACGGCACACATCGATCGATATGCCTCTCTAGCCAGGTGTGCCTAGCACAAACACAAGCTTCCCCTCTTCTCTTGTCACCGTCCATGCCTCACTCCCACCACTCTTTTCATCGTTCTCGTACTCGCACACTCCTCCCCCTCGATATAGTATGCCTCTCGTACCACCTCCTACATGCATCCCTCTCTCTCTATCCTTCTCCTCGTGCCTCATTTGCTTCTAACACACACATGCATGTATACCGATCGATCTCCCAACATATACCTAGATCGACTTTAACTACCCCCCATCGATCGACGTACCTCACAAGTTATGTCTCTCCTTTCTCTTACAAAGGGCGATTGATCTTCCTATGTAGTTACGTCTGCTTACCACAGCCACATCGTCCCCCCTCATCATTCGTGCATGCCTCCTGACCCGTCTCTCACACGCACGTGCACAGACAACAAGCAGCCATCTCCTCTCTTATTGATATTGCGGGCGTGCCCTCCGTTTGTCTAGCAAGCCTATCCCACCATTTGTTAGAAGCAACTCCACTACCACCCCCTCCAACACTCTAGCTCTGTCTCTCTCCCAACCTTATTCATCTCCTGCACATATGCATGGATGTTGATCGATCTCCCTTAATACATGAGGCAGATCGATCTCCTTAATACATGAGGTAGGCCTCTCTCCTCCACACATATACCAGCCATTGTACCTCTATAGTTAATTGGGCCTCCCTCTTCCCCCACCACACACCGATAGTCGAGCGCTGCAGGTAGGTATCCATGCCACAGAGACAAACTGCACATGTCCCATCTCACGTTCCAGTAGGCCAACCACTCTATATCTTTGACGTGGTCACACACAAATTCGATGGCACTCTTTATCGATCGCGCGTGCACACACACACACACATCATCCCTCTCTTCGATTCTATGGACACCTCAAGCCGATGATACCTCCACTCTCTTCTTGTGGATCGCCCCCTCTATATATATGTTATATCCATGACTCTATTTCACACACATTGCATATGTTAAATTTTTTGATTGACCCCCCCCCCCCAAACTCTCAAGAACCCACACACTATATCTCTCTAGGTTTGTATCTCTCTCACATAACCCCATGCAAGTGGTGTACGTATACAAGAAGAGAATAGGTGCACCGTGCACATACTCACGCTTAGTGCCCAGCCACACTCGCGCAGGTACACGGTGGAGCTCATTTCTTTACGAAATGGCAGCCCACGTGCTAATTTGAACGCCTGTAGCGGTTGTTTACCTAGGGAGGTCGTGTACCACGCGTGCACGAAACAAAGTTCGACTTGACGCGTTGCCGCGTTATTTTTAAATAAAGTTATAGCGCTCAATGGCACGTACACAGAATATAAAACGATTTTTATGGAGGAAAAGGTAGTCCGCTCTTCAGAGTATCTCACACAAGGCTCCGGTGGCCTCTCTCTCTCTCTCTCACCGTTGGTCACTGATCCGGCCGCATCCCGTCCGCCGGGGGAAAGGGAGTGTGGTGGCCTCTCTCTCTCTCTCACCGTTGGTCACTGATCCGGCCGCATCCCGTCCGCCGGGGGAAAGGGAGGAAGTGCATCGTTTCTCCGTTCGACGGCGCCGAGGCAGCACGTCCCGATCTGCGGTACACGCCGTTCTCTCTGACCAAGCTCCGGCGCGGCAGGGCCTACGCCACCTGCTCGCAGATTCCGCCCGCCGCCGCTCACCTAGTTACATCCCGACGACCTCCAAGTATCCCCTCTGGCCTTGCTCCACTGCCCGTTTTCCCACGTCTCTGCATGTGGATCTTCCGTAGTTCTTTGCCCAAAACGTCGCTCGTCCGGCGTACTTTCCATATTGCATTCTCGTCCTCACCCTGTTTTAGACAAACACAGCAGTGTTGTTATCTTCCCTTAGGACAAGGAATATGCTTCTTTTTTGTCGTTGCATGTGTCATCAACTGTTATTGGCCAGTAATTGTTTCCTTTCTACCTCTTTTTTGCAAACATGGCAATCCATTTCACGTCGTTGCTATTGCGACCTTCTAGTGAACTGCACAAATCACTTTTTTCTTAAGAGTGTTTTGTGCAGTTGTACTAAAATGTCACACGGGCAACGTCTCTACATTTCAGTGCGACTGCACAAAGCGAGATTGGTTTTGCTCTATCCTCCTCATCCAACTCCGAGCCTAATCTTCTCCAACTAGTTAGTCTTAAGAGAGACTGCAAAGGTGACCGGCTTCTATTTGTGTGTTTATTGTTTCATCAGCAGTCCTCTATTATCGTAATCACACTTGATATCTTTGGAACAGGGACGCTCAGCTCTATTTTAGTGGAACTGCACAAAATGATCGGAATGTTGCATGCTCCAGACAGCTACTTTTTTTCCCAACATGCCTAGTTGATTTAGATAGAGCTGGGGGGACGTTGCTGCCAATGAAAGCATGGATCAATTTTAATTTAACACCTTCTCACAATTTGTCTTCAGTTGTGATGTAATTATTAGCTCTGATCTGCTAATAATTGACATGCATTAGCAAGGAAGTTAGTTTTTTATTGTTTCCGAAAGAGCATCGATGGCAAGACACGCAAAACAAAAGCTGAAAGCTCACACCATTGTACAATTTCATGTCGCTGGAAAATTATTTGTATAGTACGTCAATTATGTAAACAAATGATGGAAGCTTGATAGCATTGCCATAAGCCTCTTCATCATCCGGGTCCATGTGCCATGCACAAAATTATACTCCTTCATTCCTAAATATTTGTCTTTTTACAAATTTCAAACGGGCATATTTTAGAGTGTAGATTCACTCATTTTGCTTCGTACGTGTACTCCCTCCGTTCCTAAATATTCTATTCGTATTAATAGAGATTTCAACAAGTGACTACATACGGAGCAAAATGAGTGAATCTACACTCTAAAATATGTCTATATACATCCGTATGTGCCAGTCCATTTGAAATCTCTAAAAAGACAAATATTTGAGAGAGAGAGTAATCACTCGTTGAAGTCTCTAGAAAGACAAATACTCCGGAATATATTTAAGAACCGAGGGGGTAGTGCACAACCGCATGGAAGACTCAGCCCGGTCATTGCGCCGCATTAATAGTGAGTAATGAGCAGTCAAATCATAAGCCCCACCTTTCCCACTGTAAGTTGCTCTGAAGAAGCAACCATCAATACGCTCTTCTTTGAATCCGCTCATACTACTCCATCCGTCACTATTTATACAACGCGCTTCAGAAAAAAGAAAAAAAGCATTGGTAGTTATAGCACGGCGTCTATTACTAGAGGGAATAAGGCTAATTGTAATGGGAAGTATCATATAGTAGTATCATGCATATGATACTAGTGTGTGATACTACCTCCCTAATGCATAGTATCATGCATTAGTACCATGTAGTACTCTATTTATTGCCATGCATGACACAAAGTAGCATAACATTTATTATGATATGGTATCATGATATGATACTACATCATCTCTTTCTTCATTTAATAATATGCCACCTCATCAAAATTGTCTAGTAGTCATGCATGATACTAGCTATGATACTACCATTACGACCAGCCTAATGCGTACACACATGCATGCACTCCGTAGTAGTATAGTACATGGAGAGAAAATTGTGGATTTGATTACGGTTACCATTCCCTAATTAATTGAGCATTATACCAAACGCGTCTAAAGTCTCTCTGGTGGTGGAAATGCATTGAGAGAAAAGCATCATAATGAAGCGCACCCTGTAAACTGTGACGGAGGGTGGAGTAGTATGAAGGTGCAAAACCAAGTACGCATACTACAGCGCTTGGCTCTTTGCCCCTTCGTGAAGTCGAACAATGATGGTACTCCGCATGTTGGGTACTACAGTGTATGCCTCTGACAATCTGACACCGAATGGACTGATGCATGTCCACCGAGGGTAGGTTGCATTAGTCAAAAGGCGTAAGCGAGCTTCACCTTGTCCTGCAAGCTTCTCCTCGTTCTGTGAGTTGACGGGACACACCAAAAAGTAGTGCTAGTCCATACTCCCTCCGTTCCGGTTAATATGGCTTAATCTTTTTTGCGGGTAAATGAGAGAGCTTTATTCATATATAAGCATTCTTAGGATGATCAGCCAAGACACTGGTCACTAGGAAGCGAGGTACCCCGCAAAAAAAGAAGTAGGAAGCGAGGTGTTTCATCAAGCCAGCTCTCGGCCACATTCAAAGTGCAGCAAGCACGGTTCACACGAAGATGCGCCACAAGGTTTGCTGACCTATTTACATGTTGAATAACAAAAAAAGAGGAAATATTACTGAGTGCTACTATTTGTAACAGGATATGAGCCAGAATTAAGCGAGAATTGTGGCGAGTGTTCCATGCAATCAACTTCCATTATCACATGCGAGAACCCTTGAAGAGAACCAAATGTGTTGAAGATTGCTTTATCACATTTTAAAATTATAATAAGAGTGCAGACGCTCCTCCATCCGGTTCCTAGTACTAGTATTGTACGTACCTTTATGGACTATAGTAGTAGTACTAGTAAGGCCTCCTTTGGTTTGTAGGATTTTTGTAGGAATTCAATAGGATAGGATTTGCAAAGGAAAAATCCCTTTGAATCCCTTTGGTTTTGTAGGAATGGATTCCTATTCCTATGTAGGATAGGAATCAATCCTTCACGTTTTGGAGGAAAAAAACATTAGCCTAGACTCAATGGAAAAAATCCTATCCTATGCACCAAATGACATCTCTTTCTCTATAGGAATTGACATGCATGTCATCTCACTTCCTATGATTTTCCTATTCCTACAAAATTCCTATCCTATGAACCAAAGAAGGCCTAAACTTTGCGCTTGGCTATTCGGGAAGTCGAACAATAATAGCACTAGTAGTATAGTGTATGCTTCTGGCAATCTGACACCGAATTAACTGTTGCATGTCCACCGCCTGAGCGAGGGAGAGCTTGCATTAGTCAAAAGTTTCTCCTTGTCCTGCGAGCCACCGTGCGCAAGCTTCTCCCGCCCTGTAACCTTCTCCTTGTTCGGCAAGTTGACGGGACACAACAAAGTAATGCTAGTCCATGTTGCCTCCTCTCCGGTTAATATGGCTTAATTTCAAACGAGATAAATACACTGTCTGTCACTGTATATTTGTAAAAATACGGTCAGTGGACATCATAATACACTCATTGCGCTCAATATATATATTTTCCGGTGTTCATACGGTCACTAGCTCACCCTGACTGAGTATGTGTGTGCATGCACGTGTAGGTTGAGCACTTGAGCGTGACCGTGTGTGTTCCATCGTGTGCTCGGACATGCATGCATTAGGGCGTTGCGCGCGTTTTTGCGTCCATGTGTACGTGTGACTGTTGCATACACATAGGGGGACTACGTGTAGGGGGCACTAAGGAGGAGTCAAATCACACAGTAAGTTAGTCGGAAGAAGCAACCATCATTTCACTCTTGAATGACACGTACGCAATATAAAATGGTTAATATGGAGAGAAAAAGAAAACCACTATATATACACTAGCAGGAGCCTAAGCTACAAGCCTGCTTGATTAGGTTGCTCTCTTCACAAGCATAGAACAACGGGCCTGATCCCGCAGCTGGGGGAAGGGAACAATGTTCTGCGTAGACGCAGTAGACATCGGCGAGGGAGAAAACCCACAGTCGGTGCGTCCCAATCGGGGGTCACCATGGTATGGGCCGATGCCGTGTCCCAACCGCCCTTCTAGCTACAGCCCGACGTCCCAGGTAGTCCATCTTGTTTTTGGAGCCGGCTTGCTCCATTGCCGTAGCTCCATATCCATGTCGATCTTTCTCTACTTCTACCGGCTTCTACTTGTGATGAGTTTATGTCTCATGAACTAGTGCTAGTAGTATTATTCTAATCACACTTCTTCAATATCTTTGCCATCCGGGATGCTCAGGTCAATTTTATTGCAACTGCACAAAAGCATCGTATGATCCGAGGGTGCCAGCCGTCTTTCCTTCGACAGGTTCTATCTGGCCAGGAAATTAAATCATGTTTAGGGTTTAGGGTTTAAGTCATAGTGACCCCATTAGTAGTTTTTCTATCGTACACGCTCTCACAACTTTTTTCTTTAGTTGTGAAGTAAATATTGGCTATGATCTGTGAATCATTGAGATGCATCAGCATGCGTGTTAGTTTTCCTTTGTATTTGATGGAATGTTGTAATGGGGCAACCTTGGAATAGGAATGGAAATGGAGTGGAAAAGTTTCCGTTTTTCCAGAGAAAAAATGGAAACAGAGAGAAACCAACATTTCGTTTTCTTGGATCGCGCCATCGAGCAAAACCAACGTTTAAATCACGTCTGTCGTGTTCGTGTCTCACCCTCCTCCACGGCTCAACCCCACACGGTCGCTCGGCATGCCACAAACCGCAAACCGAGTAGTATACCATAACTTTCCCGCTTGCTTGTCGATGGATCGCGCCATGGAGTACTAGCACTACTGGAAGAGATTGACGAGTTGGGGGCGGACAGCTAGCTGTAGCAGGGACTCCCAAGAACTTACTACCGAAAGAGATCGCGCATGTTGTAGCCGGCTATTGCGACCTTTGAACGCGGAGCAGCCGCGTGCACCCGGAAGCGGCGCGGGCGACGCTCTCTCGGCCGTTGCGCCGCAATCAATGCCGGCGCCAGTGAGAGGTCGCATCCGCTCTAGCCAGGCATGAATGCGGCACTGACCGTTTCAGGCGGGAAGCACGCGCGGGTGATGAAGAGGGTTCGGATTGGTCAGGACCGGGCATGGCAGCGGTCCGGACGTGCGCAAACAAGAGATGATGTACGTTAATATTGCCACGTATATAATTAACAACGTAAATAATGTGCCAGTTGGACAAATATGATTGGAGATGGAGATGGAAATAGAATTTTACGTAAACACGGATATACATGTCTATGTCTATGTGTGTGTGCGCGATGAATCTCGCGACCTGGAAGCGGGGGCGTGTTTTTGATCGAGTTTTCTTTCTTGGTACGTTAGAAAATCAGTTTGTCTAATTCACATCTAGATGTTATTTAAGGATATCACATCTAAGCTCCCACACATATATAATGTAGCAACAAGAAACAAAAAAAACTAGGAAAAGACCACAAACAGAGTGGACATCAACTTATATGTGACATAACTATGTCACATCTAGATGTGTCCTAGACAGACCCTTAAAAAATTGTCCGCCACTTTTCGTTTCTTTTTTCCGGGAACAGGCGTATTCTATTTAAAACCACTGCTATGGAGAGATTTTTTTACTACATTATAGCCTCTTGTTTCATAGAGTTTCTCGCGTCTCGCTCTCTCACCCTCCATATCAAAACAAGATGACAGTGTCCACTCTATCTCTCTCCTCACCGGTGGTCACAGATCCGACCGAATCCCGTCCGGTGCAGGAGGTGAGGAGGTGCAGCGTTGACGTTGTCGTCGTCGGCGACGGAGGAAGCCGATGCGCACCATCCTCTCGGAGCCGGCGCTGGCACGGACGAAGATCCTTGGCGCCCTTGTTCGCTGCTGTTGTGTGGGCAGATCCCGCCCGCCCGCCTAAACGACATCTCGCCCACCTGAGGTATAACTTCTTGTACTAGTCCAGCTCCCCAGGTCGCTGCGTGCGGGTTTTCTTCTATGCGACTACTCCCCAGCTCCCCATGCATAGTAGCTAGGGTTCGTCGGCTGGTCCAACATCACCTACTAGTACTATTATAGAGGAAATGCCACTCAAAAAGTTGTCCTGATTTATGCCTCGGTGGAGGTATACATGTTGTTTCGACAAAAAGTACATGGTGGCTGTGCGGTCATTGTCCATATGGTGGTAGTACTATCACTAGTTAAATGAAGAAATGCTTTTTTTCTTGGGTATCCTGGTTTAGTTCCCATCAAGATAATTATGATGCTTCTGTTTGTTGGTGTACTTTTCATTAATTCTTATTGACAATTGAGATGTCATTGCTAACCCTTTTTTATATTTTTGTAAACAGCGATGCGTGTCTCCATACCTGGGCATGTCTTCCTCAATTTTAGTGGAACTGCACAAAAATGGATGGCCATTGTTGTTCCGCCTCATTGTCTTCTGCCACGTGGTTCTTCCTTCCTCGAGCTTGATTACTGAGAAGAAACAGACCACAGTGAGGATTTGTCGAACTTCTTAGGTGCCTCACCCAAACTTGATGCCAAATGGATGATGCATCACCATGATGACCGATCAAGGCTCATGGTTGCGCCTCATGGTTGCGTCGGCTGGTGAAGCTGATCAATTTTCGACGAAAAACAAGCTGTCTTCCATCAGTGCTCTTTGCTTGTTACACACAAAGATGATATCCTTCATCAGTTCACCTTGGTTGCGTTGGATATGCAGTCGTCTTTCACGTTGGTGCAATTTTCGCTAGGGTTTTAAGACAGGTGGGCCCAAAATGTGGCTGGCTCACCTGTCATACAGCCAAAAGCAGGTGCAGTGAAGGCACCGGAGCTCAGTCCGTACTACAGTAGTATATATAAGTGGGAGCCTCAACGCTTGTTCGCTAGGGTTTGCACTCTCCACACGCTCCCCGCACTACATATATGCTACTCCCTCCGTTCCGAATTACATGTCTTAGATTTGTCTAGATACGGAGGTATCTAGCACTAAAATGAGTCTAGATACATTTGCTAGGGTTTGCTATATTCACTCTCTCTCACCCTCTCTTCACCAGATCTAAACAAGACTGTGTTGGCCTCTTGTCTCTCTCTCCCCCCTCACAACTGGTGAAGGAGGCGTCTGTATCCCGTCGCACCGGGAAGGGGAGGAGGTGCAGCGTTCACTCTATCGCCTTTGGCGAGGGAGGCAATCCACTGTCGGCTGCACTGTTCTCTTTCACCCAGCGCATGTGCGGGAGGGCCACTGAGCCCTTCTTCCTCGCTGCCATACTTAGTGTGGGCAGATCCAGCCTCCCACTGCACGCCTTGCCACATCTAGACGACCCTAAGGTATAAGTTTCTTTGAAACCGTCGTTGCTCTAGCTGCATGTGGATCTTTTTCGATCTATAGTTGAATCTAGGTCTTGGTTCAAAGAGGAATGAAGGGCACGGTGGGCTGGAGCAAGAATCTAGGACATGGTTCAATGAGGAAAGGAGGGGCAGAAAGTAGTACAGACTGGCTATCCAGCCGCTTTGTAGGTCGAAAAGGGAAAAAGGGGGTAACCCAGTACACACATCTGTAAGGAACCGATCTCTTTGTTGAAAAGGGAAAGAAACTAGGGGGTCGGGTAGTTTGTGCACGACTAGATTGGCTACATACTCAGCATCACCCATTTATACGTGTGGACGCACATGGTGCTGGCATGTCCCATGCAGCTATTTTGCTGTTGTTAATCTCAGAATTAACTATTGATCTATTTTAAAAGAATTTCTCTGTTAATATGAATCAATGCAACCATTTTAGAAATGACATTGTCCTATACTTTGTTTTCCATCAAGATAAGGTAGATGCTTCTCTTTGTGGCCGCATGTTTCATCCTCCTTTATTGGCCAGTAATTGTTTTCTTTTTTGCCTCTTAAAACAGGGATATCTATTCAACTTGTTGCTATAGAAAACTTCAATGTCACACCGGCAACTTTGCTTGATTTCAGTGCAACTGCACAAAACTTGATTGGATTTCCTATTCGTGTTCGTAGATTCGTATTTTATGTTGGTCGTCTCATGAAAGGTCAGTACAGGCCTTCATCCACATGATTGTGCAGTGTGCTTTGAGATGCTGTGCTACTTGTATTGGTACTGTTTTAGAAAAATGATGAATTGAAGCTATTGTATTGTTGTCTTTTCCCATTAAGTAGTGAACAAAAATGGGACCAACCCAGACATGATGCTTGTTGCTTTGTTACAAAAAATTCAGCATCACCCCCTTTATAAGCCAGTAATTGATGCCACTCTCAGAATTAACTACTGAATCTTATTTCAAAACTGCAACACTTGTTAGGGATTGGCGGGATTACCATTTTTGTGGACGCATGTTTCATCCTCCTTTATTAGCCAGTAATTGATTCCTTTTTTGCCTCTGTTTATATAGGGATATCTATTCAACTTGTTGCTATTGTGACATTTTGCTTCGCTACGCGAAACACTTTGCTTGATTTCAGTGCAACTGCACAAAACGAGATTGGATTCCCTATTCGTGTTGGCAGATTTGTACATGATCTTGTGTGCATCATGACAGGTTGGTACTTGCCTTCATCCACATGATCGTGCAGTGTGTTTTGAGATGTTGTGCTACTTGTATTGGTACTGTTTTAAATAAATGATGAATTGACGCTATTGTATTGCTGTCTTTTCCCATTATGTAGTGAACAAAAATGGGACCAACCCAGACATGATGCTTGTTGCTTTGTTACAATAAATTTAGCATCACCCCCTTTATAAGCTTTGTCGTTCTTTATACATGTTGAAACAAGGCATTGTTAAGATAATGTCTCAGTCAATATGAATGAATCACACTGATGGAGAATTTCTACTCTCCTGCTTTGTTTCCCATTAAGATAAAGTAGATCAATAGATGCTTTTCTTCTGGGAGTACAAGTCATCAACCGTTATTTCTTAGTAATTGTTTCCCTTATACCTATTGTTGCTTACAGGGATATCAAAATTAAAGCTCGGTTTTATTCCGACTTTGATTTTAGTTGAACTGCACAAAAGGAGCCAATGTGTAAGGCAAACTACTGCATTACTGGGTCTAGTTGGTCATTCCACTTTGCAGAAAGAAGCAGTCACTATTTGCGCTACATTACAGAAGGAATGATCAAGAAGCTTTACAGAGTATTATTAGACACCGGTGACATGACTAGTCTGCAGAGACCATTGGCAATTTAACAATACGTGGAGTGCCCTGGGCAAAAAGTGCCCAAACAAGTATAAAAGCTACGACAGGACTCCATGATCATAGGCATTACATATTTTGAATGGCAAAAGCTTGTCAAAGTTTAATCATTGATGTTAGCAAGAAGACGTTAGTTTAATATATTGGAATTGGAAAACCTTGTCAAAATTTGCTCATTGATGTTAGCCAGAAGACGTGCATTTGATATTTCTGAGTGGGACGCCCTTGCTATGAGCAGCGTCGAGTGTTTTTCCTATTCCTGTGTTCAGTTTAGAAGTAAATAGTTACTCTGCTGAGATTTTCCTGTCTTAAGAGTTTGTTCTGAATATTGTCTATGTAATGCCAGGCCTTGTGTTTGATTGCAAAGTTGAGCTTGGAATGTTGTGGCATGCGGCATCACGAGCTGTTCACCGTGCCTCCTGAGAATAATGCTTCGTATTGTTTTGCATGTCGATCTAATGCCAGTGATTTGCTTGTTAAGAAGATCATCCTCTTCTGTTGTTTCCGTGCATAAGAAGTTCATCGTCTGATGTTTCATTCATAGCCTATACGACAAGTCGGGTAGGTTAGACGTGAAACCATATGATCTTCCGACAAACTCATGATATTAGGCCGTGATTGGATCGTTGTTTTCCAACCAAAACCACTTGTAAAACTAACGCTTGTAAATTAAAGCAGATGGTCTCGGGCGAAGGCGCTTGGTTGGTCGATTTCAACTAGTAAAATATCAGAAGTACTTGACACACGATAAAAACGTTGAACGACACTCGGACGATTGCTAATCCAGCCATTAACTGCTGTTTTGGCCTTGCCCATGGATGGCATGATACGCACGTCGTGCATGTATCGTCTGGTAATGTCGTCCATATATCAGTGCTCGTAAAATATACACTGGGCTCTCAAATTACACACGTAACCCGCCGGTTTTATTTACAGACCTCGGGCCCTCGGTTTCATTATGCCTGTATTTTACATGTTGTTTTCAATGACGAGTAAATTACACTTGTATGTTAATACAGGTTTGAAATAAACTAGAGCTCCCAAGCGTGGCCTTACCGTTTCATGCCGTCTCAGTTTCTCGAAGGTGCTCATAGGTGTCCGATGATCCTGGCTTCCTGAATGAGTAGCGGGCGCTGTATCAGACCATCCGTTGGGCCCGCGAGGCCCTCTCTGTTGTCCTTCAAGTTGTTGCGCTCGCCGTGGCGCCGAGCATTGTTAACATCGTCAATGAACATGAGGATTCAGGAGATGACTTTATTTTGACTGGATGACACTAGGGACCCACTAGGGCCATAGCCGTACGTATGTAAGTGCCTCCTTATTATGTACAACTATATTTTTTTTGCTTTCTCCTGGTTTCGTGACATCATGGTCCCACACCATTGTCAACCTATGTAGTCAATATAAACGAGAGAACTGCACAAGGTGCGGCCGACAACTGGGACCAAGCACCTCGAGCAATATTTGTGTTTTTGAGGCATGAGCACTGTAGAGTTTTTCTTGGCGATGATTTCGTTGTTGTTCAGAGGAGAGCAGGGTATTAACTAGGCAGGCTGTGGCCCGTCTAGCCCAGGCCAGATATCCAGCCCAGATACTAATTTTTTCAAGATGAAAATGGCTAGCCCAGCTATACGTCTTTTTGATCTTTCCTAGGAGGGATGCATTAGGCTTAACAGGAAAATGGGCTTTAAAAAATAATAAATGGGATGTAATTATAAAAACTGGGCAGTAACTATAAAAAATGCACCAAACACGAAATTAGTTTATAAAATATTATTTATGGATTTTGAAAATCTTAACTTTTCATTGTTGCGCGCGCAATGTTTTGTTAGATTTTTATATAATACAAATTTAAATTTAATCTGACTAGAAATTTCGGGATAAAAATATTTCGGAGCCCATCAAAATGTGGGAAATTTTATTGAATTCTGTCTTCAACGGTTGGTTGAAATTATTAATAATTGTCCAAGCTAGAAAATGGGCTGTACTTTTAACAAACTGTAAATGGGTTGTTGTAAATTCCATTAGAATTCCAAAATGGGTTATACATTCTTACAAAACGGAAATGGGCTATAAGTTCTCTGCCACACACTTGTGGGCCTACTAAGTGACGCGTCCCCTAAAAAAATAAGTTGATGCGTATGCAAGGCTTTGCCAACTTATTATAGTCAACACACGGTTCTAGAAGCAGTGGCCGTTGGATGTCTATCCAACGGATGTCGTGCTTCTTCTTCAATCTCGGATATTTTTAGCTTCGGCCGCCCAAAAAATGATTCCTCCCCCTGACATCTGGGGCGCACCGTTTCGGAGGCTGACCTGTGCGCCTACTAAGTTGGAGCGTACCAAGGGCTTTGTCAACTTAGTGAATAATAAACGTTTCTAGCTTCAGTGACCGTACGATGTTCATCCAACGGCCGTAGTGCTTCTTCAACCTCTGGTCTTCTTGGTCCACCCGCCCAAAGCAGCGCCGGTCGTGCCGCCTGCTCCTGCCTCCCGTGGCCGGCTGTGCTGCCGCGGATGCCTCACCGCCCCCATACTACTCCCACCTCTGGCCAGGCCATCCCTCCACTCACCCACACCCCCTGTTATTCTGCGGCGACGGCAGCCTCACACCGCAGCCGAACCAGTGAACCCTCGTACTCCTCTCTGCGCGGGCTTCCACTGCTGCGTCTTCCCTGGCTCCGCGTCGTCCCCTTCCTAGGCCTCTCCGTCGTCCAGATCACTGCCCTGGTGCTCTCGGCGCGGCGTGGTCAACGACCGACTTCCATCGGAAGAGTACTGTACGTGGAGAGGCTGACAGCTGGGTCTAGGCGGCCGCAAGGAAGTGCCTCCTTATTACGTGCAAAATAATTATTCCTCCACCTTACAGCAGGGACCCACCGGAAGGGCCACCTTATTTCGCAAAAAAAAAATGTTTCCCCCCTGACTGCTCAGACCCACCGGATGGGCCAGCGTATTTCGGGAAAAAAACGTTCCCCCCGCTGTCAGCTCGGACCCACCGGAAGGGCCTCCTTATTACGGACAAAAATGAATACTCCCCCTGCTAGCTGGGACCCACCATGGTGGGAGGCTGACTAGTGGGTCTACTAAGTTGACTGGGACGGGTGCCCTTTGTCAACTTTAGTCAATATGAACGATTCTAGCTCCAGTGACCGTACGATGTCCATCCAACGGTCGCAGTGCTTCTTCAACCTCTGGTCTTCTTGCTCCAGCCGCCCAAAGCAGCGCCGGTCGTGCCGCATGCTCCTGCCTCCCGTGGTCGGCTGTGCTGCCGTAGAGTTCTCACCGCCCCCTACTATTCCCACCACTGCCCAGGCCCTGCGGCGACGGCAGCCTCACACCGCAGCCGAACCAGTGAACCCTCGTACTCCTCTCCGCGCGGGCTTCCACTGCCGCATCTTCCCCGGCTCTCTGTCGTCCCCTTCCTAGGCCTTGCCGTCGTCCACCGCCCTGGTGCTCTCGGCGCGGTGTGGTCAACATGGTCAAGGAACGACTTCCATCGGACGTGGACTGTACGTGGAGAGGCTGACAGCTGGGTCCACGGCCGCAGCAAGGCAGTGCCTCCTTATTACGTGCAAAATAATTATTCCTCCACCTATCAGCGGGGACCCACCGGATGGGCCACCGTATTTTGCGAAAAAAACGTTTCCCCCCTGACTGTTGGGACCCACCAGCTACACCTTCGCACGCAAGGAAGTGCGTCCGGGCAAAAAAAACAAAACGATTCGCCCCCCTGACTGCTGGGACCCACCAGCTACATCTTCGCACGCAAGGAAGTGCTTGACAGTCGGGACCCACCTGGTCGAAGCGTACGTAGCATTGTCATTCTGGTCGCGAACGTGTACGTACATATATACCGGTCGTTGTAGAGGCGCGCACATGTCGTAGTAGAGGCGCGCACGTAGCATGTACACGTACGTACAGCGGCCAGGGTGCAAGAAAGAAAATATGGCCACGTATGTGTACATACGGGCGGGGTCTCGAACGCCTACTCGCGCATACGTACGGCCAGGGCTCGTGTACATGGCTGGGTCGGAACGTAGAAACAGCGTCGTCGTGTTCATGGGGAGGCAACGGAATGCGTCATGTTCATCGGGAGGGCTTGGACGGAACAGGCGATGGAAACGAGGCCTGGCGTACCGCAGAACGGAGGAAACGGCCTTGTGTTCGACCGGCCACGTTCGAAATGGGATCATGTTCATTGGGAGGGGTCTGGCGTACCGTAAAACGGAGGAAACGGACCTCCTACGGTCGAAGCGGGGATCCTGTTGATCGGGAGGGGTATGGCGTACCGCAAAATGGACGAAACGAACTTGTGTTGGAGCGCTACGGTCGAAACAGGGGTCCTGTTCATCGGGAGGGGTGTGGCGTACCGCAAAACGGGACTCCATGGGATACTATTCATCTCCACCATCGAGCCCCTCCAGCCTCCACGTGCTACTGTTCATCCACCGTCGACCTCCTCCAGCCTCCACCTGTGACTGTTCATCCACGGGCTCCTGTTCATCCAGCCTCCACCGCGCGCTACTCCACTGGCTACTATTCAACCACCCCTCTCCACGGGCTCCTGTTCAACCACCCCTCCATGGGCTACTGTTCATCCTGCCCTCCACCGTCTACTGTCCATCCTGCCCTCCACGGGGTGGTCCTGTTCATCCAGCCCTCCACGGGGTCCCGTTCATCCAAAGGCAACACCACAGGGTCCTATTCATCCACCCCACCGGGAACTGTTCATCCAACCCCCCCCCCAATGCTCACTATTCATCCAGAGGCAGCATCGATCGTCTTCAGTTAGAAGCAGTAGTGAAGGAATCGCTCGATCGGGTTCAGTTAACAGCCATCGATCGATCGCTCGGGTTCAGTAACGCGTAGCCTACAGTGCAATCGCTCGGGTTCAGTTAGAGCCCAACGCCTGGCTCGTCTTCAGTTAGACCAACGCCTCGCACACACGCGCGTACATGTACGAGAGAAACGCGCATCGCTCGGCCCCCGACCTCCCACCGTAACCGGGAACTCCCCGAAATTTTCCTCCCCTCGCTTCTACCACGATTTTTTCCGTCATGGACGGCCCAAAGAATGTCATGCAGCTGTGTCTCCGGCCCGCCCAGGACGAAAAGCCCATTTTCTGTCATAATTTTTTGTCATATAAGTAGGAGCCCACCACATCTATGATGATACCGGGTTTTGTCACAATTATCGTCATAGAAGTGTCATATGTATGACAGAAAAAAAATTCGTTCGGCCCAAAATGTCACGGATATGTCTTTTTTGTAGTGGAAGGGACTGAGGAGTAAAAAGAATCCTACTCTCTGATATATATATATATATATATATATATATATAATCCTAAGACTCAAAAAAAATTTCTAGACTCAACAACATCAGCGATTCGATCAAGCAGTGGGCTCCTAAGTCAGGGAAGGCTCTGATACCAACTTGTAACACCCACAATGCGGCTATATCTCCCACGTGTCGGGGCACGACTTAGAGGATAGCCGGATGGAAGGTTTATCACAAGAGGGGTAATCTTCACACAATCTCATGTACTGAAAAATAATGGGATAAAGAGTTGGCTTACAATCGCCACTTCACACAAATACAAGTTATACATACATCATCCAGAATACAATCAAGGTCCGACTATGGAACCAAAAATAAAGGAAGACAACCCCAAATGCTAGATCCCCGATCGTCCCAACTGGGCTCCACTACTGATAAACAGGAAACGAAACAAAACAAGGATCAAAATCTTCATCAAGCTCCCACTTGAGCTGGGTTGCGTCACCTGCACTGGTATCATTGGCACCTGCAACTGTTTGGAAGTATCTGTGAGCCACAAGGACTCAGCAATCTCACACCCGGGAGATCAAGACTATTTAAGCTTATGGGTAGTGTCGGGGATATAACCCGCGGTATAAACCGCCGGATGTATGACCCGGCTAGAGTTTGGCGATTCACTTGCGACCTACTTGGACATGGCGGTTTACGATTCATTGGTAATCCGGCAGGCAGGTCAGAAGAGCGACAAGACCCAGTGACCCAACAGGTGGTTTATGGAAGGCCGGATCACGCTATGGTGGGCCGGTTTAAGAGGAAAGGTAAAAGGAGTATTTGTCTTACAAGGAAGACCCGGACTTGTATCCGGTTTGTATTAGAGATAGACTAATCCTAATAGGACTCCACATGTAACCCGCCCCTTCAACTTATATAAGGAGGGGCAGGGCTCCCCAAAGAGGACAGGGAACAAGAAACAATATCTAGGGCTAGACACAAAGAGGAGAGCCGGCTTACGGCGACTCCCTCGTGATGATAATGAGACCTAGCCTCAAACAGCATGTAGGGTTTTTACCGGATGATGTTTCCCGGGGCCCGAAGCTGTCTAAACCCTTGTCTTGCGTGTTGATCTGCCCTGCGTCTCTCGATTCCGCTCAACCCCTCTCAAGCTACCACATAGATGCGTTGGCCTCGCGACTAAGTCCTTACACTAGGACATCTGACGCGACAAATCCACGATAGTTGGCGCCCACCGTGGGGCCCGCGCACGTTGGTGTTGAGTTCTTGAAGGGATCCCTCAGGAATCGAGAAGCTATGATCCGCCGGATCAGCAAGAGCCGGCCTGGAAGAATTTGCGTCAACTACAAAGTTCAACAGTCAGGATTAAAGAAGTTTTCAGTGGCAGCGTACAGAAAATTGAACATGGAAGTTTAGGGTTGCGTTACGCCGCGCCTCCAAACCGTCGAGACAGGCAGGAAGTCGGTTCGCCAAATATAAATCGCCGCCTCGTGTGAACTATTAAAACTGGCAAGTTCTGTCAACAGAAACAGGTACATCAAATCAATTCTCGTCCAAGGCAATCTGAACTTGAGGAGTCTGCGAGCCACCATTACAGCTCCACGTACTGTCGTCCAAAATCAAAAGTACTCAGAGGCGGCTGACAGGCGTCATGTGCCATCTGCTAGTACAAACGGCAACTAGGGCAGCTGTTGTGGCCACGTGACGTCGCCAGATCGATCTACTTGTACCAGTGTTCGTGAAACCTAAAGCCTGATGGATTCCCAAGTTACTCCACGTGAAAGATCCCTCAACTAGTGCAACCACTACACATGCACGGATTCCAAGGAAGGATTATTAAAAAGGGTGCTGCTGCTTGTCTCCACTAAGAGCCAGTTACGCCACGTTGCTTCAAGCCAGCACCACAAAATGACTGCAACTTGGGGAAACAAAAGATGAATTGGCCAGAAACGACCACGACCCGGACTCCTCAGCCACCACAGGTCACGTCCCGCCTCCGGTTTAAATCACCCTTGCACCTCATCTGTATCATGGTCGCGCTGGGCTACGCGCCCACTTCCGCGTAGCACGTCTCCGTGCGTCGGGTCTCCAAACCGAAGCCACCGTCATATCCAGCGCCAGCATCCGGGTTCATCTGAAAAAAAAGCAACCACGACCCGGATCGGATGGGGTCGTGGGCATGGACTCGTTCCACTGCCGCTGCAGTTACCTTGCCGGCGCGTCGAGCCACCCCGGTCACGCCGCCTCGCCTTGTTTCCAAATTGCTCTGCAGATGTCTACGGATGTAATCAGGTGCACTCGTTTCCGTTAAATTACTCTGTGTATTAAATGCCTATTATACAAAATATATGTTGTCTGCTCGTGCTATTTTATGCTCGCAGATTTATTCAGCTCAAGAGTTTTTTGCTGGCGTTTTTTTTTCTTGCATCACTTCCAACAATCTTTTGAGTCGCCGTGACGCGCGACTCAGACAGCAGGCACGCGATTCAAGAACCTAGGTGTTTAGGAAAAAAAATAGAAGGGGGAGTTCAACATGCACGAGTGACCCACCTCCGGATCAGTCTTCATAATGAACGCACCCGTCCGCACCAGCTTATAGCGCCGTGATTATCCGGACGAGTCAGAACAATTATTCGCCACAACATTGGTGTTACACCGTGCATGTGGAGCGTGCACCGGCGTCATTATATACTGGCTTTTGACCATTTCGCACTGCTTAACGGACGCGTGCAAACCGCCTGTAATCCGGTTTACATCAACATGCGGCCGTTTCTTCATCTGCGCCGGTTTACAACGCATGCGGCCGACTCTCCGTCTGCACCGGTTTATAATGCCCGCAGGTGACTCTCCGTCCGCACCGTTTTACAGCACGGAGGACAACTTGCTCGTCCGCACCGGTTTACAACACCGCGGCCGGATCATCCGTCTGCTCGTCTGGCCGACTCGGCCGTGATTAATTTTAGCATCACTGTGGTGATCATCAACTCCATGGCGGATACTTTCTGGCCTAACACATCAGGTGATATCCATCTAATATATATTTTATTAGTGTATGTTATTTTTGTCAAAGAGCAATTTATCTTTGCCTTGGTCTGCAATATTGTATGCAGGACAGTTATTCATTATCAACGTGGTTTATACCATGGGTACGAAGCACGCGCTGGCAACGTCCTGCCCGGTGTTCGTCCGTGCCACATTACACGGTGAATGGACGCGTGCAAGACGCCGCCCTTACGGCCCGGTTTACATCAACTTGCTGGGACCGTGCCTGCGTTTGACTAGCCCGTCCGAACCGGTTTACAATGACGCGGCTGACTCATCTGTCGGAGCCGCCACTGATGATGCGGTCGTCCTTGCCATCCGTCTCTCGCGGCTTGGTCTACATCAACATACCAGGCTGCACATGTCTGCATGAGCAAGTCACAGCTTGGGTAGCCCGGTTTTTTCTTTCAAATTGGAGGCAAATTATCATATACTATCAACCGCCATCTGCACTGGGTGGCTCAATGGGCAGGCGCACAAGTCACCGCCACTACAGTTTTGGTTAAATTCAAATCGCCAGTTGAAAGGAACTATTGGTTGAGTTGCTGACACGGCTGATACGGGATCATTTATAACCTGCCGCAGTCACCTCAACCTTCTGTGGATTCACATCATGCTTTCAACACCAATGATATACAAGTTATGCCGGTTTATATGACGGTCAAATATGGAGAGTTTCAAGCCAACTCCTCGAGTCACCTTGAGACTCGGGGGCTACGATGACATGACTCAGCAAATCTTGCCAGTATCAGCAAATTTAAGAACCCCAGGACGATGGAGGGAAAGATAACCCGGTCCCGGAGGCTACTGTTATTTGAAGGCCGTCAGAAAATTTCTGGCTTAGAAAGTATATGACAGTTACAAAATCCTGGCTCAATGAAGAAGTTCCGGGTCATCCGAAAGGATTCCGGTTTAAAATCCGGTTCAAGGGAAATCTGTTCTCCCACAAAGCTCTGAAGCTCTCAAATCTGGTTTGAAAATGTCCGGTTCAAAAAGGAATTAACTTCTCGCAAGTTCGAGTTTGAAAGGCCATCAGAAAATTTCCGGCTGAAAACGAAGATTCCGGTTTGCAATCCGGTTTAAGGAAAATTTGTTCTCCCACAAAGCTTTGAAGCTCTCAATACCCGGTTCAAAATTCCGGTTCAAGAAGAATTTATCTCTTGCAAAAAGATTAAAAATTACTGAAGAGGACCTGCTGCCATGATGCGCGGTTCAAACATGGGTATCCTGCCTTATTGGCCTAACATATTATTGACCACATGGGGGCTTCTGCTTCATAAAGTGGGGTCTATGTCTTTCTTATCATTCGAGGTTACACGGAGTGGTTCTGTTTAAAACGGCCTCCAGTTTACCCCTTGACATTTGTTTTTTATATCACTGGGGGCCTTGGTCGTGTCCAAACCAACGAACACCCTTTGATAGGCGATAGCCACCAGATCATTTGGGGACTTGGTCAAGTCTGAACCAGTCACGCCTCTTGGTCGGCCTAAGGCCACAAAATCACTTGGGGGCATGGTGGGCCCGAACCATTGCCACGCCTCTTGATCTGGCATATATGCCACGAGTCATTTGGGGACCTGGCTGACTTGAATCATTGTCACTCCTATTGGGGGCCTTGATCCTGTCCGACCATGGTAATACCATCTGAACAGCTCAGTATAGCATATTTTTGCAAATGGTTTTTATCATTACTTTTGCTTCCATGTTGTTTTCATGGTTTGTTCGTTTCTTTGCTTTTGTTGGATTTCTCTTATGTCAACAAACATATTTTTTCCGGTTCAACTATCAATTACAAATTGACGGAACACGGTCAAGTCTTAATCTGGAGGCCATCTGCCCGGTTTGATTTTCTGTTACCATCCTGTTATGGAGTAAACCGGTGTTTATCCACCCAGCTTGACTTTCAATTACAAGTTGTCAATACAGGATCAAGTTATAATCCGGAGACTATCACCCTGGTCTGGTTTGACTACGAGTCACCAGTATTATATATGGTTAAACCGGTGTTTATCACAACCCGGTACGGTTTATCATCAACCGGCACAGTATGGAAGGAGTTATCATTACTCAAGATAGGGGTTATCACTCTTACTACAAAAAATTGGTAAACCAATGATGTGATTCAATATCACAGAGACAGGTTGAATAAAGCATGATGATAAATTATCCGGTGTTTATTAAACCGGCCTGGCTTTAAGACGATAAGTCGCCAGTATATGATGGGAAATTATCCGGAGTTTATTAAACCGGCCTGGATTTGGACTATACGTTGCCAGTATATATTTGGATTGCGCCATTGGAATCATGCGCTTATAAATGATTGGGTTATATTATTCAAATAGCCAAATTTGGCTGAATTTTCATTATGATATTGGATGAATTTTTCATACCGGATTATATTATCTTGAATAGCCAACATGGCTGGATTTTTTATTAATAACCGATATTATTGAGGTTTTCAAAGTCGCTTTAGCGCACTGGATATTATTTTATCAAAGGATATGGTTTATTCTACAATTGAAGGAATAGTCCCGAGTCGCTGCAGGCTTACGACCCGACACTTGGGGGCTACATTATTCAAATTGAGATTACATGCAAGTCTCATGTCGCTGCAAGCATGCACCATGACACTTGGGGGCTAATGCAAAGTAATTTTCTGCTCATATTATTGAAGACCCGACTCATCACATTGTAATGAGTCGGCCCTTGGGGGCTACCAATTGCTCCTGTCAAACAATTCAAGGTACAAAGCTTTTTATTCATTATATTGAAGAGTCCACTGCTCAGTTGGTAAAGCACAAAGCTCTTAACCTTGTGGACGTGGATTCAAGTCCCATGATGAGGGTTACATCATATGATGTTATTTTCATTGAAGTATATATTAAAGTCCCTGCTCATTATTGCATAATGACCCGGCTCATGGGGGCTACACTGGTTGAAGTTTTTATGAGTATAAGACAATTGCAAGTCCCAGGTTGCTGTAAGCATGATAACCCGGCACTTGGGGGCTACATAGTATGGAGTATTCAGTTTTTACTAGTCACTGGGATGAACAACTTGGATTTCTTCTTAAGCGGCAGTATTTATATTGAAGCAAGTCTTAAGCCATCACTTTATTCTGCTCAAGACTTGGGGGCTACAGGTATTATATTATTATTGAAAAACTATTTTCAAATTCTCTGTTTTGAGCAAACTGGATTAATCCGGCGTCATCAATAATCATGAACCGGCATTAGCAACAATCATGAACCGGTGTTGGCAACAATCATGATCCGGAATTATCAGTTTTTATAACCAGACAATGGTGGTAGTCACAAACCGGCAAGTTTTACATCTTCAAGCCGGCTGGATATCAGTTGAATTTCAGAGACTAATATTTTTGTCAAGTCAAAGCATTGAAGGTCGATTCAAAAGGATTCTTTATTTACAAATATTTTCTACAAGCAAATTGATTATGAAGATGGTTATTAACTTGGAAGGAAGAAATGACAAGGATTTAAGGATGATCAAGTGCCGGCTTACAAGTATATTTAAACCGGAGCACAACCCGACAAATTTGTTCTTGTTACAGATCAGTTTAACATGGATGAATCCAAATTAAACTGGGGGCTAATGTCGGGGATATACCCCGCGGTATAAACCGCCGGATGTATGACCCGGCTAGAGTTTGGCGATTCACTGGCGACCTACTTGGACATGGCGGTTTACGATTCATTGGTAATCCGGCAGGCAGGTCAGAAGAGCGACAAGACCCAGTGACCCAACAGGCGGTTTATGGAAGGCCGGATCACGCTATGGTGGGCCGGTTTAAGAGGAAAGGTAAAAGGAGTATTTGTCTTACAAGGAAGACCCGGACTTGTATCCGGTTTGTATTAGAGATAGACTAATCCTAATAGGACTCCACATGTAACCCGCCCCTTCAACTTATATAAGGAGGGGCAGGGCTCCCCAAAGAGGACAGGGAACAAGAAACAATATCTAGGGCTAGACACAAAGAGGAGAACCGGCTTACGGCGACTCCCTCGTGATGATAATGAGACCTAGCCTCAAACAGCATGTAGGGTTTTTACCGGATGATGTTTCCCGGGGCCCGAAGCTGTCTAAACCCTTGTCTTGCATGTTGATCCGCCCTGCGTCTCTCGATTCCGCTCAACCCCTCTCAAGCTACCACATAGATGCGTTGGCCTCGCGACTAAGTCCTTACACTAGGACATCTCACGTGACAAATCCACGACAGGTAGGATAGGGTAATGAGGTGGAGCTGCAGCAAGAACTAAGCATATATGGTGGCTAACATACGCAAATAAGAGCGAGAAGAGAAGCAACGAACGGACGAGAAGCTAGAAGTGATCAAGAAACTTCTTACGTTCAAGCATAACACAAGACCGTGTTCACTTCTCGTACCCCGCCGAGAAGAGACCATCACGGCTACACACACGGTTGATTCATTTTAATTAAGTTAAGTGTCAAGTTATCTACAATCGGACATTAACAAATTCCCATCTGCCCATAACCGCGGGCATGGCTTTTGAAAGTTCAAAACCCTCCAGGGGTGTCCCTACTTAGCCCATCACAAGCTCTCACGATCAATGAAGGATATTCTTTCTCCCAGGAAGACCCGATCAGACTCGGAATCCCGGTTACAAGGTATTTCGACAATGGTAAAACAAGACCAGCAAGACCGCCCGATGCGCCGACATCCCGATAGGAGCTGCACATATTTTGTTCTCAGGGCAACACCGGATTGTCCAAGATTCCGGTAGGCCAACCCAGAGTTGCCCCTGGTGACCACCGGCAGCTAACAGGTTAAGACCAACACTTAGACAAGCACTGGCCCAGGGGGGTTAAAATAAAGATGACCCTTGAGTCTGCAGAACCCAAGGGAAGGTGATAGGTTGTTAGGTAAATGTAAAACTAAGGTTGGGCCTTGCTGTAGGAGTTTTATTCAAAGCGAACTGTCAAGGGTTTCCCATAACACCCAACCGTGTAAGGGACACAAAATCAAGGAACATAACAACAGTATGACGGAAACTAGGGTGGCAAGAGTGGAACAAACCACCAGGCATAAGGCCGAGCCTTCTACCCTTTACCAAGTATATAGATGCATTAAAGTAAATAGATATAATAATGATATCCCAACAAAGCCATGTTCCAACATGGAACCAACTTCAGCTTCACCTGCAACTAACAATGCTATAAGAGGGGTTGAGCAAAAGCGGTAACATAGCCAAACAACGGTTTGCTAGGAAGGTGGGTTAGAGGCTTGACATGGTAATATGGGAGGCAAGATATAACAAGTGGTAGGTAGCGCGACATATCGATAGAGCGAACATCTAGCAAGCAAATATAGAAGTGATTTTGAGGGTATGGTCATCTTGCCTGAGATCCCGCAAGGAAGAAGAACGAGTCCATGAAGAAGACAAACGGATGGAGTCGAATGAATCCTCACAAACGCGACGTTATCGGAACTAACCCAAAGAAGCAACACCGAAAAGAAGCAAACAACATAAACAACCATCACATAAACATGGCATGATGCACAACCAAGTATGATGCATGTCCGAGTTTAATGAAGCATGGCATGGCAAAGTGCATAAAGAAAACTACAAATTAAGTGGAGCTCAATATGTAACGAGTTGCATATTGACGAAACACCACATCACTTATTTAGTTCTCTCCCGTTTAAGTACTCAACAATATTAAATGTTGGTTAGCATGGCAAGAGGTGAAGCATAAGTAAACTAGCTATCTAGTCAAATTTAAATGAGGCCGGAAATAACAAACAACAATTCTGGAAAATCCCCATATGCATATTATGAATTTGGTACTGTTCTGCCCTAAACCATATTTTATATTTGTTAAACATGCAAGATGAGTGCACCATGTTAAACTAGGCATTTTTCTACCCCATTTACATATAAAGTTTGTTAAGTTTGGAGCTACGGTTATTTAGTTTTGAATTAAAGCATGTTAGCATGGCATTTAAACAAATTTAAACAAACAACATTTTAAACATTTCAAACATGCATGAAATATGGATATTGTGAATCTAGATGCAATTCTAAGCATTTTTCATATTTGAAGTTTTTACATATGATGCACGGTTGGTGAGTTATGATATGCATGAAGCTTAGGGACTATTCTGCAAAACTGCAAATCCCTGGAAAATAGCTAAAACATTCTGCGGAAAAAAACATGTCTCGGGCCGAAACTGAAACAGGGGCCGAACAGAGCAGGCGCTGGGGCAGCTCACCCATGGGCTTCGACCCGGTTGGAGGAGAAGCAGGCCAGGCAGCGCTGGGGTTGGCCTCACCGTGGGCCAAACTGGAGCGATGGGCCGGCCCACGCACGTGAGGGTGGTCGATGGGGTGCTGGGGCATTCTTCACCTGGTTCCTGAGCGGGACGAGGACATTGCGGCGCCGGAGACTAATGGTGATGGGGCGGCAGGATGACGGCGGGGACGGGTAGATCTGCGCGTGGGGATCTCAGATCTGGCGACGGACGAGGCCGAAGAGGCCGGCGACGAGCTCCGCGGTCCAGCTCCTGGACAAGAGAGGAGGAGAGGGGAGGTTAGAGAGAGAGAGAGATGGAGAGAGAAGGAGAGGGAAAAGGGCGGCCGACACTCATCTCCGGCGAGGGCGGCGATGAGGGATGACCGAGGAGGCACTCCGGTGAGGAAGGTCGCCGGCGGGCGGCGATGCTGTCGCAGGCAGAGGCAGGCGGCACCGTAGCGGAGGCAAGGGTGCGGCGGCATGAGGCGCTTGCAGGCAAGGGCGCTCGGGAGGAGCTCGGGCCCAGATGGGCTCGGGGCGGGCTCCAGATGGGCCCTGAGGGCCGCGGGAGGTGGAGGGAGGCGGGGAGACGTGGAGGCGCCCGGTTGGTCGGGGCACCGGCGCTGGCGGCTGCTGGCCATTGGCAGCGCGCCAAGTGGCGGAGGGGAGGTTGGCCGGGTACAGAAATGGAGGTTGGTGCGGTGGCTGGAACGAGGAGGTGGCGGCTGGGGGTTGGGGGCACGGAAAACAAGGAGGGGAGGAAGGAATGCCCAGAATTGGATGGGGGGTCTCCTTTTATAGGAAGGGTTACGGTTTGGGGGGATTTGGGGGGTTTTCGGACCCTCGGATCGCGATCCGATGGTTCCGGTCGGAGGGGGATTTGGTGGGCTGGTTTAGAGTGGGAGTGGGCTGTGGAGAGAGGCCTTGGGCTGAGATGAGAGGGAAGGTGTGCAGCCTGGCAACTGTTTCGCGAGACCGAAAACGTCCGACGTTTTGACCGACTATAATGTCGCAATAGTTTAACGGTTGGGCTATCATACGAGCTCCGAATGCGATTAAACTTGGCAAGCGGCCTACTGACAACATAACAACACCGCATGCCAACTTTCAACCCAATCCGAGAACATTTTCGGCCCACTTATAAAATACTATTTCGGACGTGCCGCGGGCGCGTGCAAGTGTGTCTGGGCTCAGAACGAGCAACGAAAAGAATGGGGAGACCCGGACGGATGCAAGTTTTGAAAACATGATGATGCAATGCACATGATGACATGATGAAATGCAACACGAAAGCAAATGACAAGGCAACAACAACGAATAACTGGAAGACACCTGGCGCATCGGTCTCGAGGCATCACACCTTCCCCCTTACCCCTTCCTAGTAGGACGAGGAAAGGATGAATCCTACTCCTACTAGGAGGAGGATTCCTCCTCTCCTTGTGGTGCACCAAGGCCGGCCGGCCTCCCCCTTGCTTCTTTATATACAGGGGCAGGGGGCACCTAAAGACACACAAGTTGATTGTTCCAAGCCGTGTGCGGTGCCCCCCACCACCATAATCCACCCCGATCATATCGTAGCAGTGCTTAGGCGAAGCCCTGCGTCGGTATCAACATCATCACCGTCATCACGCCATCGTGCTGACGGAACTCTCTCGTGAAGCTCTGCTGGATCAGAGTTCATGGGACATCATCGAGCTGAACGTGTGCTGAACTCGGAGGTGCCGTATGTTTGGTACTTGGATCGGTCGGATCGTGAAGACGTACAACTACATCAACCGCGTTCTCATAACGCTTCCACTTATGGTCTACGAGGGAACGTGGATGATACTCTCCCCTCTCGTTGCTATGCATCACCATGATCTTGTGTGTGCGTAGGAATTTATTTGAAATTACTACGTTCCCCAACAATTAGTTCCCCCGGGGGTTCCGATAACCCCCCAACACTCCGATAAATATCCGGTGACCCCTGGAACTCATCTGGTGTTCGAATATAGTCATCCAATATATCAATCTTTATGTCTCGACCATTTTGAGACTCCTGTCCATGTCTGTGATCACATTCGGGACTCCGAACTATCTTCAGTACATCAAAACACATAAACTTGTAATACCGATCATCACCGAACGTTAAGCGTGCGGACCCTAGAGGTTTGAGAACTATGTAGACATAACCGAGACACGTCTTTGGTCAATAACCAATAGCGGAACCTGGATGCTCATATTGGCTCCTACATATTCTACGAAGATCTTTATCAGTCAAACCAAATAACAACATACGTTGTTCCCTTTGTCATCGGTATGTTACTTGCCCGAGATTCGATCGTCGGTATCTCAATACCTTGTTCAATCTCATTACCGGCAAGTCTCTTTACTCGTTCAGTAATGCTATACATACCGTAACTAACTCATTAGCTACATTGCTTTCAAGGCTTATAGTGATGTACATTACCGAGAGGGCCCAGAGATACCTCTCCGACAATCGGAGTGACAAATCCTAATCTTGATCTATGCCAACTCAATAAACACCATTGGAGACACCTATAGAGCACCTTTATAATCACCCAGTTACGTTGTGACATTTGGTAGCACACAAAGTGTTCCTCCGGTATTCGGGAGTTGCATGATCTTATAGTCATAGAAACATGTATAAGTTATGGAGAAAGCAATAGCAACAAACTGAACGATCATCGTGCTAAGATAACGGATGGGTCAAGTCAATCACATCATTCTCTAATGATGTGATCCCGTTAATCAAATGACAACTTGTGTTTATGGTTAGGAAACATAACCATCATTGATTCAACGAGCTAGTCAAGTAGAGGCAAACTAGTAACACTTTGTTTGTCTATGTATTCACACATGTAGTAAGTTTCCGGTTAATACAATTCTAGCATGAATAATAAACATTTATAATGATATAAGGAAATATAAATAACAACTTTATTATTGCCTCTAGGGCATATTTCTTCAGTCTCCCACTTGCACTAGAGTCAATAATCTAGATTACATTGTAATGATTCTTACACCCATGGAATCTTGGTGTTGATCATGTTTTGCTCGTGAGAGAGGCTTAGTCAACGGGTCTTTAACATTCAGATCCATATGTATCTTGCAAATATCTATGTCTCCCTCCTTGACTTGATCGCGGATGGAATTGAAGCGTCTCTTGATGTGCTTGGTTCTCTTGTGAAATCTGGATTGCTTTGCCAAGGCAATTGCACCTGTATTGTCACAAAAGATTTTCTGTGGACCCGATGCACTAGGTATGACACCTAGATCAGATATGAACTCCTTCATCCAGACTCCTTCAGTTGCTGCTTCCGAAGCAGCTATGTATTCCGCGTCGCACGTAGATCCCGCGACGATGCTCTGCTTGGAACTGCACCAACTGACAGCTTCACCATTTAATAAAAACACGTATCCGGTTTGTGACTTAGAGTCATCCGGATCAGTGTCAAAGCTTGCATCGACGTAACCGTTTACGATGAGCTCTTTTTCACCTCCATATACGAGAAATATATCCTTAGTCCTTTTTAGGTATTTCAGGATATTCTTGACCGATGTCCAGTGATCCACTCCTGGATTACTTTGGTACCTCCCTGCTAAACTAATAGCAAGGCACACATCAGGTATGGTACACAACATTGCGTACATGATAGAGCCTATGGCTGAAGCATAGGGAACACCTTTCATTTTCTCTCTATCTTCTGCAGTGGTCAGGAATTGAGTCTGACTCAACTTCACACCTTGTAATACAGGAAAGAACCCTTTCTTTGCCTAATCCATTTTGAACTTCTTCAAAACTTTATCAAGTTATGTGCTTTGTGAAAGTCCAATTAAGCATCTTGATCTATCTCTATAGATCTTGATGCCCAATATATAAGCAGCTTCACCGAGGTCTTTCATTGAAGAATTCTTATTCAAGTATCCTTTTATGCTATTCATAAATTCAGTGTCATTTCCAATCGACAATATGTCATCAACATATAATATCAGAAATGCTATGGAGCTCCCACTTACTATCTTGTAAATATAGGCTTCTCCAAAAGTCTGTATAAAACCACATGCTTTGATCACACTATCAAAGCGTATATTCCAACTCCGAGAGGCTTGCACCAGTCCATAAATGGGTCGCTGGAGCTTGCACACTTTGTTAGCACCTTTTGGATCGACAAAACCTTCTGGATGCATCATATACAATGCTTCTTTAAGATATCCATTAAGGAATGCAGTTTTGACATCCATTTGCAAAATTTCATAATCATAAAATGCGGCAATTGCTAACATGATTCGGACGGACTAAAGCATCACTACTGGTGAGAAGGTCTCATCGTAGTCAACTCCTTGGACTTATCGAATACCTTTTGCAACAAGTCGAGCTTTGTAGACAGTAACATTACCGTCAGCGTCAGTCTTCTTCTTGAAGATCTATTTATTCTCTATGGCATGTCGATCATCGGGCAAGTCAACCAAAGTCCATACTTTGTTCTCATACATGGATCCCATCTCAGATTTCATGGTCTCAAGCCATTTTGTGAAATCTGGGCTCATCATCGCTTCCTCATAGTTCATAGGTTCGTCATGGTCAAGTAACATGACTTCCAGAACAGGATTACTGTACCACTCTGGTGCGGATCTTATTCTGGTTGACCTATGAGGTTCGGTAGTAACTTGATCAGAAGTTTCATGATCATCATCATTAGCTTCCTCACTTACTGGTGTAGGAATCACTGGAACTGATTTCAGTGATGAATTATTTTCCAATAAGGCAGAAGGTACAATTACCTCGTCAAGTTCTACTTTCCTCCCACTCACTTCTTTCGAGAGAAACACCTTCTCTAGAAAGGATCCATTCTTAGCAACGAATATCTTGCCTTAGGATCTGTGATAGAAGGTGTAGCCAACAATCTCCTTTGGGTATCCTATGAAGACACATTTCTCCGATTTGGGTTTGAGCTTATCAGGTTGAAGCTTTTTCATATCAGCATCGTAGCCCCAAACTTTAAGAAATGACAACTTGGGTTTCTTGCCAAACCACAGTTCATAAGGTGTCATCTCAACGGATTTACATGGTGCCTTATTTAACGTGAATGCAGCCGTCACTAAAGCATAACCCCAAAATGATAGCAGTAAATCAGTGAGAGACATCATAGATTGCACCATATCTAATAAAGTGCGGTTACGACGTTCAGACACACCATTATGTTGTTTTGTTCCAGGTGGCATGAGTTGTGAAACAATTCCGCATTGTTTCAAATGAAGTCCAAACTCATAACTCAAATATTCACCTCCACGATCAGATCGTAGAAACTTGATTTTCTTGTTATGATGATTTTCCACTTCTGTTGGGGATATGACTACCAGGTATGACCCGCCCAGGAGGGGCCGGGTCAATCCCAATGGCGGGTTACTTAAAAGGAAACCCGAAGAGTATACAAGGTGATGGTTTATGATAAAGCTTGTAGTAGACCCAAGCCCAGAGGCGGCTTAAGGACCATAAGTGTAAACCACCATGTAAGAATAAGACTTGTAAGATAAGGCATGTAAGAGGTATCACCGAGCCGGACACATTGTATGAGCCAGCCGGGACTCTATAGGCCGTAGGGCGTCGACCCGTGTATATAAGGGGATGACCAGGTGGCAGCTTAGGGCAAGAAACAATAGACCGAGAGCCAAGCTAGCGTATTTCGCTCCTTGGTCATCGAAACCTAGCAATACCACAACAACTGGACTAGGCTTTACCTTCACTGCAAGGGGCCGAACCAGTATAAACCTCTCGTGTCCTTCGTCCTGATTAACCCTTTTAAGCTTCCTAGTTGCGATGGCTCCACGACTAAGTCCTTTCACTAGGACATTTGCTGTGACAATTCCACGACAGTTGGCGCCGACCATGGGGCCAGCGCATGGTGGATTTGAGTTCTTGAAGGGCAGCTTCGAAGGGCTCAAGGGATACGTTGTGGGTCGGATGACCAAGAGTCGTTGCGGCAAGCTCTACATCAACGACGAAGGCTGGGGCCCCGATGCCGGCTCAGTTGAGTATGGGTACCGGGTCCCCTTCAGTGGAATCCACGTCTTCATCGGCCAGATCGGCGAGCCGGACCCTGAGCCAGACATCTGCACTGACCTCATCGAGACGGCTCAGCGTGCGAGACCCGCCCAGACTCAGCCCTCCGTGAAGCGTGACTTCGTGGGTTGCATCCATGGAGGGGAGTTCTCTGAAGGATATGTGGATGGCGGTGAGACGGCCATCTATTCTGATGGTGAGTCATCCACAGGTGAGACGGATTCATTGTATCAACTACAAGATGGCGGGCTTGGGGGCTGTTCCGATGGCAGCAGTATTCCGGACCCCTTTGAGCCGCCGAACAAAGCGGGGGTCTTTGTGACTGGTACACAGCCCGCTCAAAACTCTACGACCGCGGCAGCAATAACCTCAGGGACGGCCGCGACCGGGTCAGGAGACCCTGCGTGCCCGCCGGCTCAGGTGTCGATGGATCTTATGGATAGGATGACGGCCATGTTGACCGCCGTGGTTGAACCAGCGGATAAGGCTTAGCATGATGCGGAGGTGGCACGGCTACGTGAGGAGGTAGCACAAGCCAAGGAAAACTTGGCGGCAGAGGATGTCAGGATGGCAGCGGAGCGGATGTCTTTGGACGCCCGGGCTCAGCAACTTCAATCAGAGGCTTTTCAGCTCACGATGAATCTGAAGGCATCAAACGAGGTCATGAGGAGAAGGCACCAGAAGGCTCAATCACGACTACCTCTGACTTACGATCCTAGGAACCTTTTCCACACACCTGGAGCCGGTCCCAGTAACCCACCGGAGGCAAACCGGATTACAACACCTGGAGCTGGGGTGCCGAGTCAGCCGCGGGCTATGGAACCCCCTCGTGTGAATACTGCTCCGCCTCATTATACACCAACACCACCGGGTCATTTTCCTAGCCCTCTAGAGAATCTAATCGCTGCATCGGCACGTTTGGCGGCTCTCCCCATGGAAGGCGACTCGCCGACGGCGATCGAAACGTGAAGGGTCAGAGAACTTCTTTAGACATCCCTAGCACAACAGGAATCATACTCTTATAGTCGGGACAGGATTCATTCAACCCCTCGCCCGAGCCGGAGCCTGAGCTACAGTAGGCATACGGATTCAGCGGCCATGTCCAGCAACACCCAACGCCGTGACCAGCCACACAGGTATGACCCGGCGCGTGATGGAGCTCTTAACTTGGTTGACCAAGCTTTTCCGGTTTATCCGACGACCTCTGTTGAAGCAGGCGTGGCCACAAGGACAGGAGGTGTCCCTTGCTTGGTGCCGGCTCTACGTAATGAGCGTCTACCAAAGGATTTCAAGGGCCTCGGAAGGTGCCTAATTACACAGCTGACTTACAACCCGAGGCATGGATCGAAAGTTGTGAGATGTCCATGGAGTTGTTAGAGGTCAGTGACGCAGAGATGGCTAAGTACTTCATCATGATGTTGGATGGAACATCTCGCAGTTGGTTGAGGGGGTTGCCAGCCAATTCCGTCGGCTCATGGGCCGAGCTAAAGGCCCGGTTTATTCAGAACTTCAAAGATACATGTAAGCAACCCATGTCAATTGTGGACTTGACTAATTGCAAGCGAGAGGAAGGTGAATCCCCGACCCATTTGGTGCGTCGAGTGAAGGAAATAATACATTCATCTGATATGATGGATGCTGGCTCCGCGGTCTTAATGTTGGAGAAAAATAGCCGTTTTGAACCTCTGAAACAGAAGCTGGGGCGGCTCAAGCATGATTGCAATGACATGGGCCAACTGATGGCGGCTTTGGTCAAATACACCGACTATGATAGTGCCAAAGATCCCGCGTCTGATGAAGAGAAGGAAGGGAAGGGAAAGAAGAACGGCAACAGAAAAGGTCACCAGCATAACCCAGCAAATCAAGGAGGTAACAAACATAAGGTTGACGGTAGTCTGGAGTTTGTGGCTAACACCAATGCACAGGGCAACAATCAATGGCGTAAGGGAAGGCCACCTCCTCGGTCAGGCAGGTCAGGACCCACCCTCGAGCAGTTGCTAAATGAACCATGTCCAAGACACAGCACCCGGGAGAACCTGGCCACCCATTTATGGAAAGACTGTACGATCATGAAGGCTTTCAAGAATTCCAATATGTTGGACGGTAACCATGGACCTGGCAGCGGCTCAGGCGGTGGTGGTTTTCATGGCCCGGGCGGTAGCTCAGGCGGCGGCGGTTTTCATGGCCAAGGCCCTCAAGGCAACCAAGGCGGCTATAATCAGCAATCTGGCCAAGGTAGTCAGCAGCAGCAATCCGAGTATCAGAGTAACCCGAAGCAGCTGAGCAGTGGGCAGTATCACGTATTCACCAGCACTTTATGCACAAGGGACCAGAAACTTCATAAGAGAGCTGTGAACGCTGTTGAGTCAGCGGTTCCATGTTATTTGAGATGGTCTGAGCAGCCTATTTTGTGGAGTAGGGAAGATCACCCTCCCCGGGTTGATAATCCGGGTCACCTGGCCTTGGTGGTGGCCCCATAGGTTGGTGGATACAAATTCACTAAAGTACTCATGGACGGAGGCAGTAGCATCAACATCCTCTATTATGAGATGTTCCGACTAATGGGGTTGACTGACAAAAGCCTTAAGACATCCAACACCGTTTTCCATGGAGTAGTGCCTGGCAAGTCGGCATATCCAGTTGGTAAGATTGAGTTGGAAGTAGCTTTTGGAGATGAGCATGATTCTAGGGCGGAGAAGTTAACCTTTGAAGTGGTCAAAATCAAAATCCCATATCACGCCCTATTTGCATGGCCGGCTTATGCAAAATTCATGGCACGACCGTGTTATGTTTATCTGTAGCTCAAGATGCCGGGTTACAAGGGTACTATCACAGTGCATGGAAGGTCAGAATATAGCTTTGGAATGTGAAGAAGGTGATGCTGCTTACGCTGAAACTATTTGTGCGATAGAGGAGTTGAAGTTTTACAAGGATAATGTCGACCCGGCGGACATTACGTCTTTGAAAAAGCCAACCACGGAGCATGAGCCGGCGCTAAAGTTCAAATCCACTGACGATACCAAGATGATTGATTTTGTGCCTGGAAACCCATCCAAACAATTCGTTATTAGTGCCAACTTGGATCCCAAATAGGAAAGCGCGCTCATCGAGTTCATCCGTGAGAACCAGGACATCTTCTGACATGCCGGTACACTCTCAATATTGATCCCAAGTTTAAGCCGGTCAGGCAGTTTCTTCGGTGGTTCAACGAGGAAAGGCACACGGCTATTGGAGAAGAGGTGGTCCGGCTCTTGGCGGTCGGGTTTATTGTTGAAGTTTTTCACCCAGAGTGGTTGGCTAACCCGGTGCTTGTGCTAAAAAAGAATGGCACTTGGCGTATGTGTGTGGATTACACAAATTTAAATAAGGCTTGTCCGGCTGATCCTTTTGCTCTCCCTCGTATCGATCAAATCATTGATGCTACGGCGTGTTGTGAGCGTTTAAGTTTTTTGGATGCTTATTCTGGCTATCATCAGATCAAGATGGCAGTGAAGGACAAGAGAAGACGTCTTTCATTACTCCATTTGGATCCTTCTGCTATGTGTCTATGCCTTCTCGGCTTAAGAGTGCCCAGGCGACTTATCAGCGGTGTGTGCAGAACTGTCTTCATGATCAGGTTGGGCGTAACGTTCATGCTTATGTGGATGATATAGTGGTGAAATCCAGAGAGAAGGAAACTCTGGTAGATGATCTGAAGGAAACCTTTGATAACCTCCGGGTCTACAAAATGATGCTTAACCCGGCCAAGTGCATTTTTGGAGTCCCAGCTGGCAAGCTTTTGGGTTATTTGGTGTCTAACAGAGGAATTGAGGCTAATCCAGAGAAAATTAAGGTGATTACATCTTTGGCTAAACTAGCGTGCATCAATGACGTTCAGCGGCTGGTGGGTCATGTCGCAGCTTTAAGCCGGTTCATAAGCCGGCTGGGCGAGAAGGCTATGCCATTGTATCAAATGATGAAGAGAACAGATAGTTTTCTCTGGAGTGATGCTGCTAACTCTACATTTGAATATATAAAAAAATAGCTCGCCGAGCCACCGGTTCTTGCTACTCCCGTTGAGAAGGAGCCACAGTTGTTATATGTGGCTACAAACTCACGTGCGGTCAGTGTGGCCATTGTTGTCGAGCGCAAGAAGGCTGCAAGGAACATCCGGTTCAACGGATGGTTTATTATGTTAGTGAGGTGCTCACTGAGTCCAAACAGAGATATCCACATTGACAGAAGCTTCTTTATGGGGTGTTCATGGCAAGCCAGAAGCTTAAGCATTGACATGGAAAGTAATCCTCTGAGGGGCTTGTTCGGGGTATCTTCTCCCCGACCAGTAGAGCAAAGAGTTGCTCCTCAACCTACTGAACCTACTGAAAATGAAAATGTCTGCTTTGAATTCCTTCGGGTTTGTTAGAAAAACTGCTAGCTAATCCTTTTGCAGGAGATGGAACAAAGCATCCCGATGAGCACCTAATATATGTGGATGAAGTTTGTGGATTATTTAAGCTTGCAGGTGTGCCTGGAGATGTTATTAAGAAGAAGGTCTTCCCTTTATCTTTGATGCGAGATGCATTGACATGGTATAGACTATGTGATGATACGGGGTCATGGAACTACAAACGATTGAAATTGGAATTTCATCAGAAGTTTTATCCTATGCATCTTGTTCATCGTGATCGCAATTATATATATAATTTTTGGCCTCGCAAAGGGGAAAGCTTCGCTCAAGCTTGGGGGAGGCTAAAATCAATGTTATATTCATGCCCCAATCATGAGCTCTCAAGAGAAATAATTATTCAAATTTAATATGCTCGGCTTTCTGATAGCAATCGCACCATGCTCGATACTTCTTGTGCTGGCTCTTTTATGATGAAGACTATTGAACTCAAATGGGATTTATTGGAAAGAATTAAACGCAACTCTGAAGATTGGGACCACGACGAAGGTAAGGACTCAGGTATGACACCTAAGTATGATTGTGTTAAATCTTTTATGGATACCGATGTTTTCCGTAAATTTAGCACTAAATATGGACTTGACTCTGAGATAGTAGCCTGTTTCTGTGAATCGTTTGCTGCTCATATCGATCTCCCTAAGGAGAAGTCATTTAAATATCATCCTCCCATAGAACAAAAGTAGTTGCAAATTTTAAAGTTGAAGAAAAGACTATCACTTATAATGATCCTATTGTTCCTACTTCTTATGTTGAGAAACCACCTTTCCCTGTTAGGATAAAGGATCATGCTAAAGCTTCAACTGTGGTTCGTAAAAGCAATATTAAAACTTATACACCTCCTGAGCAAATTAAAGTTGAACCTAATATTGCTATTGTTAAAGATCTCTTGGCTGATAATATTGATGGGCATGTTATTCATTTCTGTAATGAAACCGCTAGAATTGCCAAACCTTGTGCTAAAGATAAACATAGACATGTGGTAGGCATGCCTGTTATTTCTATTAAAATAGGAGATCATTGTTATCATGGCTTATGTGATATGGGTGCTAGTGCTAGTGCAATAACTTTTGACTTATACAAAGAAATTATGCATGACATTGCACCCGCTGAGTTAGAAGATATTGATGTCACAATTAAACTTGCCAATAGAGATACCATTTCACCAATGGGAATTGTTAGAGATGTTGAAGTCTTGTGTGGGAAAACTAAATATCCTGTTGATTTTCTTGTTCTTGGCTCCCCACAAGATAGCTTTTGTCCCATTATTTTCGGTAGACCCTTCTTGAAAACTATTAATGCTAAGATAGACTGCAAAAAGGATGTTGTTACTATTGGTTTGGGTGATATGTCTCATGAGTTCAGCTTTTCTAAATTTTGTAGACAACACCGTGAAGAGGAATTTCCTAGTAAAGATGAAATTATTGGTCTTGCTTCTATTGTCGTACCTCCTAGTGATCCTTTAGAACAATATTTGCTAGACCATGAAAATGATATGTTTATGAATGAAAGAAGGGAAATAGATGAAGTATTCTTTAAACAGGAACCCATCCTGAAACACAATTTGCCTGGTGAAATCCTAGGGGATCCTCCTCCACCCAAGGGTGATCCCGTGTTTGTGCTTAAACCGTTACCTGATACTCTTAAATATGCTTATATTGATGAAAAGAAGATATATCCTGTTATTATTAGTGCTAACCTTTCAGAGCATGAAGAAGAGAGACTATTGAAAATTCTGATGAAGCACCGCACTGCTATTGGATATACTCTTGATGATCTTAAGGGCATTAGTCCCACTCTATGTCAACATAAAATAAATTTGGAGAAAGAGGCCAAACTAGTTTGTGATCACCAACGATGGCTGAATCCTAAGATGAAAGAAGTGGTAAGAAAGGAAATACTAAAGCTTCTGGAAGCAGGTATTATTTACCCTGTTGTTGATAGTCAGCGGGTAAGTCCTGTCCATTGTGTCCCTAAACAGGGAGGTATTAATGTCATTCCTAATGATAAAGATGAATTGATTCCGCAAAGAATTATTACAGGTTATAGGATGGTAATTGATTTCCGCAAATTAAACAAGGCTACTAAAGAAGATCATTACCCCTTACCTTTTATTGATCAAATGCTAGAAAGATTATCCAAACATACACATTTTTTCTTTCTAGATGGTTATTCTGGTTTCTCTCAAATACCTTTGTCACGTGATGATCAATCTAAGACCACTTTTACTTGCTCGTTCTGTACTTTTGCTTATAGACGTATGCCTTTTGGTTTATGTAATGCACCTGCTACCTTCCAAAGATGCATGATGGCTATATTCTCTGACTTTTGTGAAAAGATTTGTGAGGTTTTCATGGACGATTTCTTCGTCTATGGATCCTCTTTTGATGATTGCTTGAGCAACCTTGATCGAGTTTTGCAGAGATGTGAAGAAACTAATCTTGTCTTGAATTGGGAAAAGTGCCACTTTATGGTTAATGAAGGTATTGTCTTGGGGCATAAAGTTTCTGAAAAGGGCAAATTGATTTTATACCCTTAGTTGTGTCCCCCTCGGCAGGTTTGCCCCTAGTTTCGGAAACCACTCGTTCTTGTCCAACTCACTTTGGTTTTCTTATGCGTTTGCCCTTCCGACACGGTTTCGTCTAGTCAGCGTCGTTTGACCGCTACCGGCGCTAGTTTTTGGACATTTTCACCCCTCTTGTGGATAACCCTCAGTACCCCTTCGTCCTCAGCCAGCTCGCATGAAAAACAGAGGGAGGGAAGGCACGGCAAGTTTGGAGGGGGAAGCGGGAAGCGAGAGAGAAAGGAGCGGTGCACATGGCGAGCTCGGGCTCGTCCAACTTCTAACAGGCGACCAGAGAGGTAAGTAGTCCCTTGAATATATGAATTTGGTGCTCCTCCACCCCATCCCACTTGAATCTAGGGATTTCTAGGGTTTGTGACATTTGGTGGAAATTTTACCTTTGTTTAAGGTCGATGGGGTCGGGATTGTGCAACATTCGTCGGAGTTTTATCTTCCTGACGAGTCCTATTCCAGCTTGGAGTTTTTGTCGAAGCATCGCTGCCCTGGCCATGGCCTTGTCCCCGCTCGCCGTGTGTCATGGGGAGGAGCTAGCAGTGGCTGTCGTTTTTTAGGTTGTCCATTATATGTAAGTTTTTGTGAATTTGTGATAGATTTAGTTTTTGTTGATTTGTACTCTCTAATGTTGATTACTCTAACTTGCAATTAGTTACCAGAAGAGTGTGAATGGGTGGTGTGGGTTGACCCAGCTCCTCCATTGCGTGTTGCCCTTTCTTTTGAAGACTTGAACGCAGAGGTTGAAGGCAGTTGGATCAAATGTCACCATCTGAAGAAGGAAAACATGGAGCTGGCAAGGAAGAACAGGGCTTTGAAGAAGAAACTTAGAGAGAGAGAGATGAGATGTTGCTGGTGTGGGCATTGCTGTTAGTTGGAATTGTTATGTTTGTTGTACTGGTATGGTAGATGCAGTTTATCGATGTATCTGAAGTGAAGATGTTGATGGAACCCTACTTTGTTTGATGTAACTTTGCAGTTGCAGTTGAATTGATGTCACTTTATCTGATGTAACCCTAGTTGAAGACAAATCTTATGTGATGTCCAAATGTGGATGGTAGATGAAGATTTGTCATCGACGACGTCGACGACAAATCTTATGTGATGAGTCCAAATGTGGATGGTAGATGAAGATTTGTCATCAACGACGTCGATGACAAATCTTATGTGATGAGTCCAAATGTGGATGGTAGATGAAGATTTCTCGTCGACGACAAATCTTATGTGATGAGTCCAAATGTGGATGGTAGATGAAGATTTTTCATCGACGTCGTCGACGACAAATCTAAATGAGACCAAATGTGGATGGTGTAGAAACAAATCAACATGAAGTTGAACAACAAAATAGTGATGGACAAAGGAGATAACAGCAAGCAGCAAACAGTAAATTGCTTAACAAACATTAAGCAAGTGCATAATAGCCAGTGCATTAAGCACTCAGAAGTTCACATAGGCAAGTGCACAGATCAACATCTAGTTCATAACAGCATCAAAACAAATAGAGCACAATAGTTAAACATCTAGAACTTTAATTTTTTGCTCCTGGTGTTCTTGGCTGGGTTTGGAGCTTCCCTTGCCTTGCTTCTGGTGTTCTTAGCTGGGTTAGGGGCAGTGGGTGGAGCTTCAAATGCTACTGGTGCTTTCCTTGAAGGAGAAATAACCTTGCTGTCAACACTGCTTCCAGTAGCTGAGCAGAATGTATTTGCTGGTTGCGCCCCTCCACCTCTCTTCTCTTTCACACAATTTGGAGAAGCTCCTCTATCTGCTGCTCTTTTGTTGTTTTTCCTAGGGCTAAAACAATTGCAAACATGTCACGATTTGTAAGGTATCCATTCAGATAAGATTTATGGATTTGGGAATTGGACATACCTTACTACACTTGCTTGTGTAGATGCTTCATGTGATGGTTCCTTTGGTGGTGGCATTTGCTACTGGACAACATCAGGTATTGGCTCATCCTCATCCTCATCTTGCACTTCTGCTTCTGCTGGCTCATTAGCTGTAGGATGATCATCTTCATTTTCAGCACCCCAATGTTCTTCTTCTCCAAATGCTGGATCTATAGATTGTGTGCAACCCTTGGCTTGGTGTGCATATCTTCCACACCTCTTGCACTTCTTCTTCCTAGGCCCAAGGCCCTTTCCTTCACTGCTAGCTCTAATCCTCTGCTTTCTGGGCCTTCCTAGTGCTTGCTTCTGAACAGGAGCACATAATTTGAAACCAGGATCTACAGTGTCCCACTGTTGCCTGGCTTCCAAAGCAGGTAGGTTTTCAGCATATGTAGCTTTGAACATCTCAACAGAGTAGTACTTATGGAAATACTTGTCAATAGCACTAGCACCTCCTCTTAGAGCAGTGATAAAGAAAAGAGCATGGATGCATGGCTTACAAGTGACCTACCACTTTCTACAACTGCAAGTCCATTTTTTCAGGTCTACTGGGTACCTCCATTCTCTCTTCTCTCTATCTGTTGCAGTTACCTCAGCTTCTATTGGGCTTCTCCTAACAATAGTCATCTCCAAACATTTAGTTTTCTCCATTAATGTCTTCATTACTGCTGGTAAGATGTAGTGGCCAATGAAATGGTCAATGCAAATTCTTTTTCTTAAGTCAAACTTCTCCATAATATATTGCCTAATCTTGTCCAGCAGGTCCACTAGGTGTAGGCCCTTGTATTTCTTGATTCTGGAGTTGAATGATTCAGCAAGGTTGTTGTTAACATAGTCAACTTTGCTAAACTCAGTGAAACTTGCTCTAGCCCAGATTTTTGTGTGGTGCTGCTCAAGATATTCCTTTACTTTTGGTCTTCTCTTCAGCTGGTTCAGATGAAAGTTGTGCTTCTTAATGCTGTAAGTTAGTGAGCAAGGCCATAGATTGTCATCATAAAATTTTCCTTTGAATTTCTTGCTGAAATTTTGGGCAAGATGCCTCATACACTCTCTGTGCTCCACTCCTGGGTAAACATCATCAACAGCACTCTCCAGTCCTTTGCAAGCATCAGTATGTATGACTAAACCTTCAGGGTGTCCTATTGCTTCCTTCAGGTTTTTGAAAAACCAAGTCCAGCTCTCAGTTGACTCCACCTCAAGAACACCATATGCAACAGGAAATAACCAGTTATGAGCATCTAGAGCACATGCTGCTACAAGTTGGCCCCTAAACCTACCATGCAATGCAGTTGCATCTACAGCCAAGTATGGCCTGCAACCCTCCAAGAACCCTTTCTGACAAGCTTTGAAGCATACAAAAACCCTTCTAAAACACTCCTTGTAGAATTTCTTTCCTTTTAACTTGTACTCCACTGTGTGCTTGTCTATGTCAACAACACTTCCTGGTGATGCCCTCTCTACTTCAGCTTTGAATGCATAAAGTAACTGGAAACTATCACTGTACTTACCATAGATCTTGTCAAGTGCCATCTCCTTACCATAGTAACATCTGCTGTATGGCACCTCAAGACCATACTTCTCTAACAACCTACCTGAATTTCCTTTGTTCCAATCCCTGGATTTTTTCTAATCCAAGCCATAGAAGCATCTGCAATCCACCTTCTTTTTGCGGCTCTCAATCTCTGAGATCTATTCACACTAGGACATGTGTGAGGGTGGGGATTCACTTTGATCTGAAAATAAAGGGAAACAAATAGTCAGTCAGGATAATATTAGTAAAACAAATAGGCACATTTTAGTAAAAAAACACATTACTAAAACAGTACCTGAAACAGAGTGCTCCTCCTCATCAGAGATGCATGCAGCCTCCACTTACACCTCTCATAGGCACATTTCACAGTAAACCTAGTTGGGTCACTCTTAAGTGTAATGTACTCAGTTTCAGACTTGATTGAGAATGTTCCAACTGCATTCTTGCAATCAACTGCATTAGGAAAGACCACACCTTCCTCAATGGATGGATTATCTCTATCATACATCATTACAGGTCTATCCTCATCTGCATCCTCAAAAGCTCCCATGTCATTATCCTCTTGCCTCTCATCATCATCAGTATCTGAAAATTCTGCAGGAATGTACTCTTCATGTGTTGTATGCTCATCATTGTTGTGCTGGACATAACCTGGGTAAAGTTTCTCATCCTCATCATCAGATAAAATAGGTGCATCAGGCAGTGCCTCTTCCACAACTGGATCAGGCTGATTCTCTGGTCTATTAGTGCCACATTCAGCAGTAGTTGGAGTGGTACTTGCACTTGCTGCACTAGTTCTAGGAGCACTAGGAGTACTAGCAGCAGCTGTCCTGGATCCACATGGCCTACCCCCTTTTCTACCCCCTATCCCTCCAGCAGTTTTTTCACACCTTTGTCCTCTCTTTCTCTGAATTACTGTTATTTCCAGATTGCATGACCTTGTCTCTGCATTACATGCAAACATCACACCTAACTCATCATCACACTGTAGAGGGTTCCAACACTCCTTTAAACTATCCCAATATCTAATTTCAACAGCATCAAACAATCCCCATGGATACTTGGCACAAATAGCAGCCCTAAAGTCATTAAATGACCTACTACTGCTATCCACAACTAATGGAAATGTGAATCCGCTCTCCTTTCCTTCCGTACCAGCAGAAACTATAACTGTCGTCTCCATTCTAACAGACAGAAAGAATGCAACCTCTGGATCCATCCTACAGTAATGAGCATACCATCTCCCATGAGCAATTGAACCAAATCTAGCCTAAAACTTATCTAATCCACTAAGCATGAGTAGATCTGAGACTGAAACTTACCCCGCTGGGATCTGACGTGCAGATGTGGTGCCCTTGCCGCCCTGACTGCCACCAAAGCCGCCTTTAACGCCCTCCCGTGCCGATGCGGTGCTCTTGCCACCGTCGACGACGCCACCACTGCCATTTCCGCCATCCAATGGTGATTGGGACACCGTCTGGCCGTGCGCGCAGCCACGGCTCTTGCCTTGTGATGTGCCGCCCTCCCGTGCTAGTGCAGTGCCCTTCTTGCGGCGGCCGTGACGACCACCTAGGGTTTCTCCATCCTCCCCCATCGCCTGGCTTGGAAACGGATGTGGTGTGAGGATTGGTTTGTGGATCTGGTGGTGAGCCGCCAATGGCGACTAGGGTTTCTGACGGGGCAAAGAGAGTGAGAATGGGGAATGATAGAGTGAGAGTGGGAATGAGTTGGTTAGGTCGACCGAGGGGCAAGCTGTGTCCAGAAACTAGCGGCGGTAGTGGTCAAACGGCGCTGACTGGACGGAACCATGACGGAAGGGCAAAAGAATATGAAAACCTAACTGGTTCGGGCAAGAACGATGGTTTTCGGAAACTAGGGGCAAACCTGCCGAGGGGGACACAACTAAGGGCACCAAATTAATTATCCCTTCTGAAAAAGGTATTGAAGTTGATAAAGCCAAGGTTGATGCTATTGAAAAGATGCCATGTCCCAAGGACATCAAAGGTATAAGAAGTTTCCTTGGTCATGCCGGTTTTTATAGGAGGTTCATTAAGGACTTCTCAAAAATTTCTCGGCCTCTGACTAATTTATTACAAAAAGATATACCATTTGTCTTTGATGATGATTGTGTAGAAGCATTTGAAATACTTGAGAAAGCATTGATCTCTGCACCAATTGTTCAGCCTCCTAATTGGAATCTACCGTTTGAAATTATGTGTGATGCTAGTGATTATGCTATAGGTGTTGTTGTAGGGCAAAGAGTTGTTAAGAAATTAAATGTTATTCAACATTCTAGTAAAACTCTAGACAATGCTCAAAGAAATTATGCTACTACTGAAAAGGAATTCCTAGTAGTTGTATTTGCTTGTGATAAGTTTAGACCATATATTGTTGATTCTAAAGTAACTATTCACACGGATCATGCTGCTATTAAATACCTTATGGAAAAGAAAGATGCTAAACCTAGACTTACTAGATGGGTTCTCCTGCTACAATAATTTGATTTGCATATTATTGATAGAAAGGGAGCTGAGAACCCCGTTGCAGACAACTTGTCTAGGTTAGAAAATGTGCTTGATGACGCACTACCTATTGATGATAGCTTTCCTGATGAACAACTAAATGTCATAAATTCTTCTCATACTACTCCATGGTATGCTGATTATGCTAATTATAATGTTGCTAAATTTATACCACCTAGTTTCACATACCAACAAAAGAAAAAGTTTTTCTATGATTTGAGGCATTACTTTTGGGATGACCCACATCTTTATAAAGAAGGAGTAGATGGTTTTATTACACGTTGTGTACCTGAGCATGAACAGGAACAGATTCTACGCAAGTGTCACTCCGAAGCTTATGGAGGACACCATGCTGGAGATAGAATTGCACATAAGGTATTGCAATCCGGTTTTTATTGGCCTACTATCTTCAAGGATGCCCGTAAGTTTGTTGTATCTTGTGATGAATGTCAAAGAATTGGTAATATTAGTAGACGTCAAGAAATGCATATGAATTATTCACTTGTTATTGAGCCATTTGATGTTTGGGGCTTCGATTATATGGGACCTTTTCCTGCCTCCAATGGATACACACATATTTTAGTTGCTGTTGATTACGTTACTAAGTGGGTAGAAGCTATTCCAACTAGAAGTGCTGATCATAACACCTCTATTAAGATGCTTAAAGAAGTTATTTTTCCGAGGTTTGGAGTCCCTAGATATTTAATGACTGATGGTGGTTCACATTTTATTCATGGTGCTTTCTGTAAAATGCTTGCTATGTATGATGTTAATCATAGAATTGCATCTCCTTATCACCCACAGTCTAGTGGTCAAGTAGAATTGAGCAATAGAGAACTCAAATTAATTTTGCAAAAGACTGTTAATAGATCTTGAAAGAATTGGTCCAAGAAACTTGATGATGAATTATGGGCCTATAGAACGGCATATAAAAATCCTATGGGTATGTCTCCGTATAAAATGATTTATGGAAAAGCATGTCACTTACCTCTCGAACTAGAACATAAGGCTTATTGGGATATTAAAGAGCTCAACTATGATTTCGAACTTGCCGGTGAAAAGAGGTTATTTGACATTATCTCACTTGATGAATGGAGAACCCAAGCCTATGAAAATGCCAAGTTGTTTAAAGAAAAAGTCAAAAGATGGCATGACAAAAGAATACAAAAGTGTGAGTTTAATGTAGGTGATTATGTATTGCTATACAACTCTCATTTAAGATTTTTTGCAGGAACACTTCTCTCTAAATGGGAAGTTCCTTACGTTATCGAGGAGGTCTATTGTTCCGGTGCCATAAAAATCACAACTTCGAAGGCACAAATCCAAAGGTGGTGAACGGCCAAAGAATTAAACATTATATATCAGGTAATCCTACAAATGTTGAAAACAATGTTATTGAAACCGTAACCTCGGAGGAATACATAAGGGACACTTTCCAGAACGTTTCAGACTTCGAAAAGGAATTCGTATGTGATACAGTAAGTAAACTGACTCCAAAATAGTTATAATGGCAATTTTTCTCCGTTTTGGAATATTTAGAAAAATAGAAAAATAAGAAGTTGTCCGGGAAGGACATGAGGGCTCCACGTGGGTGGAGGGCGCGCCCCCTACCTCGTGGGCACCTCGTGTGCTCTCCGGACTCCTTTTTCTTACACGACACATATTTTGGTCGGTAAAAATTCATTATATAACCTCCTGAAGGTTTTGATCACCGTATCATGCAAAAATCTCCTGTCTTTGTTTCGAGCTGTTTTCTGCCAGGGTTGTCAAAGCCAAGCATCATGTCATCTCCCTCCTCCTCCAACAATGAGGGCAACGATGCTTGGCTAATGAAGATAGAGCTGAAGAGAGAAGAACCCATGGAGATCAACAAGGATGAAGGGATCAAGAAGGCCACAGAGGACCAAGTTCCGGCAACAGAAGACATCCTTCAACTTGATCACAATCTTCTTACCCCAACTGAGATCGAAGCTTTTAAGATGATTGAGCTAGCTTGTTTACAAAGCAAGTATCTCACATGTGAAAATATTTTGTTGAAGGAGCATATCATCGCACTCAAGGGCATTATCCGCAAGTTGGAAGACCTCCTACGCTCGATGAGCGACTACCCTACATCACCACCATCTTCTTCACCAACAAAGGAGACATAATCACATGGGTATGGGCACTCCCCTTGGCAACTCCCAAGCTTGGGGGTGTGCACCGGTATCGTATGACCATCACTTTTATCTTTACCATTTTTCTTAGTTCGATACTTTTGATAATATCTTGATCTAGTAGCATAAAGTTTTTAGTATGATCTAGTTGTGAGTTTTAATTTATGATCCTTCTATGTAATCGAGTCTGTGAGGTATATATAATAAAGATTAGTGTTCAGTCAAGGGCTTTATTATTTTTCCATGATATTGAGTGAATAAAATAAAAGAGAAAGAAATAAAAGAGATCATATGGATCTTATGGAGAGTATGATGAATAAAAGCTATTGAGAGTTGACAAACATAGTTTTGGTCATCGTTGCAATTAATAGGAAGTAATAAATAAAGAGAGGTCTTCACATATAAATATACTATCTTGGACATCTTTTATGATTGAGAGCACTCATTAAAATATGAAATGCTAAAGAGTTGACGTTGGACAAGGAAGACAACGTAATGGGTTATGTTTTCTTACATCTGAGATAAATTATATTGTCGTGGATCATCCAACATGGTTGACCTTGCCATTCCCTCTCATGCTAGCCAATTCTTTGCACCAAGTAGAGTTACTACTTGTGCTTCCAAATATCCCTAAACCCAGTTTTGCCATGAGAGTCCACCATACCTACCTATGGATTGAGTGAGATCCTCCAAGTAAGTTGTCATCGGTGCAAGCAATAAAAATTGCTCTCTAAATATGTATGACTTATTAGTGTGGGAGAAAATAAGCTTTATACGATCATGTTATATGGAAGAAATAAAAGTGATGGACTGCATAATAAAGGTCCATATCACAAGTGGCAATATAAAGTGATGTTCTTTCGCATTAAGATTTTGTGCATCCAACCATAAAAGCGCATGGCAACCTCTGCTTCCCGCTGCGAAGGGCCTATCTTTTACTTCTATCTCCTGCCTTACATAAGATCATGGTGATCTTCACCTTCCTTGTTACATTTTATCTTTTGGCAAGCACAACATGTTGGAAAGATCCTGGTATATATGTCTAATTGGATGTGAGTTTTCATGAACTATTTTTGTTGACATTACCCTTGAGGTAAAACGTTGGGAGGCAAAACTATAAGCCCCTATCTTTCTCTGTGTCCAAAACTCCATACCCATAAGTATTGCATGAGTGTTAGCAATTGTGAAAGACTATATCATAGTTGAGTATGTGGACTTGCTGAAAAGCTCTTATATTGACTCTTTCCTATGTTATGATAAATTGCAATTGCTCCAATGACTGAGATTATAGTTTGTTAGTTTTCCATGAAGTTTATGATTCATACTTGAAATTGTTATTGAATTGTTACTCTAGCATAAGAGATCATATGACAAGAATTATATAAGTTGCTGTTCTAAGAATGATCATGATGCCCTCATGTCCGTATTTTATTTTTTATCGACACCTCTATCTCTAAACATGTGGACGTATTTTTCCATTTCGGCTTTCGCTTGAGGACAAGCGAGGTCTAAGCTTGGGGGAGTTGATACGTCCATTTTGCATCATGCTTTTATATCGATATTTATTGCATTATGGGCTGTTATTACACATTATGTCACAATACTTATGCCTATTCTCTCTTATTTTACAAGGTTTACATAAAGAGGGAGAATGCCGGCACCTGGGATTCTGGGCTGGAAAAGGAGTAAATATTAGAGACCTATTCTGCACAGCTCCAAAAGTCCTAAAACTTCACGGAAGTCATTTTCAGAATATATAAAAAATACTGAGCACAAGAAGTTCCGGAGGGGGCCACACCCTGCCTCGTGGGTCCCCTGGTGGCCCTCCGATGCCCATCTTCTGCTATATGGAGTCTTTCGATGAGGAAAAAATCATAAGCCAGCTTTCGGGACGAGACTCCGCCACCACGAGGCGGGACCTTGGAGGAACCAATCTAGAGCTCCGGCGGAGCTGTTCTGCCAGGGAAACTTCCCTCCGGGAGGGGGAAATCATCGCCATTGTCATCGCCAATGATCCTCTCATTGGGAGGGGGTCAATCTCCATCAACATCTTCACCAGCACTATCTCCTCTCTAACCCTAGTTCATCTCTTGTATCCAATTATTGTCTCCAAGTCTGGGATTGGTACATGTGGGTTGCTAGTAGTGTTAATTACTCCTTGTAGTTGATGCTAGTTGGTTTATTTGGTGGAAGATCATATGTTCAGATCCTATATGCACATTAATACCCCTCTGGTTATGAACATTAATATGCTTCGTGAGTAGTTACGTTTGTTCCTCAGGACATGGGAGAAGTCTTGCTATTAGTAGTCATGTGAATTTGGTATTCGTTCGATATTTTGATGAGATGTATGTTGTCTCTCCTCTAGTGGTGTTATGTGAACGTCGACTACATGACACTTCACCATTATTTGGGCCTAGAGGAAGGCATTGGGAAGTAATAAGTAGATGATGGGTTGCTAGAGTGATAGAAGCTTAAACCCTAGTTTATGCGTTGCTTCGTAAGGGGCTGATTTGGATCCACATGTTTCATGCTATGGTTAGGTTTACCTTAATACTTTTGTTGTAGTTGCGGATACTTGCAATAGAGGTTAATCATAAGTGTGATGCTTTTCCAAGTAAGGACAGCACCCAAGCACTGGTCCACCCACATACCAAATTATCAAAGTATCGAACGCGAATCATATGAACGTGATGAAAACTAGCATGACGATATTCCCATGTGTCCTCGGGAGCGCTTTACATCATATAAGAGTTTGTCCAGGCTTGTCCTTTGCTACAAAAAGGATTGGGCCACCTTGCTGCACTTTATTTACTTTTGTTACTTGTTGCTCGTTACCAATTATCTTATCGCAAAACTATCTATTACCTATAATTTCAGTGCTTGCAGAGAATACCTTGCTGAAAACCGCTTATCATTTCCTTCTGCTCCTCGTTGGGTGTGACACTCTTACTTATCGAAAGGACTACGATAGATCCCCTATACTTGTGGGTCATCAGGTCTCATGGTTTAAAGTATGTGCCACGTACTACCATCAAATCTCAAGCACTGGTGGATTTCATTAATGATTGGACAGAGTTGCAAATACTTGAAGAGAAGCCAGACAACACATATTGGACGATTCATTTTGATGGGTCCAGGCAATTGGAGGGCTCGGGGGTTGGAGTTGTTTTAACTTCCCCTCGAGGTGACAAGTTTTGTTATGTGTTGCGGTTGATGTTTCCTTATACTAACAATGCAGCTGAGTACGAGGCTTTACTTCATGGTCTTCGAATGGCTAAAGAAATGAGTTTAAGCCGGGTACGGTGCCTTGCCGACTCAGATTTGGTGGCTCAGCAAGTATCAGGCAAGTGGGATTCCAAGGACCCTCTCATGGCGGCTTATCGCCGTGAGGTTGACGCTGTTGCTGGGCACTTCAAGGGTTATCAGGTGGAGCACATTGACCGCAGATAGAATGAAGTAGCCGATGCTTCAAGCCGGTTGGGATCTCAGCGTAAGCCGGTGCCGCCTAACACCTTTTTAGATGTTCTACATAACCCTTCTGTCCAGTTGCCTACAGAAGAGGACTTGGCTATTCCAGACCAAGAAGCACAATTGGTGGCGGCTCTTCATGTCATTCCAGATTGGACAGTGCCATATTTGGCATATATGACCTAAGGTGAGTTGCCGGAGGATGAGACCTTGGCTAGACAGATAACCCAGCGGTCTAAGTCAATGACAATTTCCAATGGTGAGTTGTATCGTCATAGCGTTACCGGAGCGTTTCAACATTGTGTCTCTCCTGAAGAAGGCCAAGAAATTCTTCATGAGATCCATGAAGGAGATTGTGGTCATCATGCCGGTTCAAAATCTCTTGTGGCCAAAGCTTTTCGTCATGGTTTTTACTGGCTAATGGCTCATGTCGATGCGGAGGATCTGGTCAGTAAGTGTGATGGGTGTCAAAAATTTGCACGATGAGCGCACATGCCGGCTCAAGAATTGCGGATGATTCCAATCACTTGGACGTTTGTAGTCTGGGGGCTTGGCATGGTTGGACCTTTCAAAAGGTCCAAAGATAAGAAGACGCACCTTTTGGTGGCAGTGGACAAGTTCACAAAATGGGTTGAGGCAAAGCCGGTCAGCAAGTGTGATGCGGCCACGGAGGTTCAATTCATGAAGAATGTGATTTTTCGTTTTGGTTTTCCACACAACATTATCACTGACAATGGCACCAATGTGTCCCAAGGAGGTATGGAAGAGTTCTGTCAATGGGAGCATATCCGGCTTGATGTTTCATTAGTAGCTCACCCCCAATCCAATGGACATGCTGAAAGGGCCAATCAGGAAATCCTGAAAGGTTTAAAACCCTGGCTTATGGTCCCTTTACAATGGATGTCGGGTTGTTGGGTGGAAGAGTTGCCCTCTGTGATATGGAGTATTAATACTACCCCTAGCAGATCCACGGGTTATACGCCTTTCTTTATGGTCTATGGAGCAGAGGCAGTCCTGCCCAGTGACATCCGCCATGACTCGCCCCGAGTGGCGGCTTATGTTGAAGCTTAGAACGAACAAGCCCGTCAGGATGCGCTTGATTTATTGGATGAAGAGCGTGACTTAGCAGCAGCCCGCTCAGCGGTTTACCAACAGGACCTGCGCCGTTATCATAGCCGCCGGGTTAAGTCAAGAACCTTTCAAGAAGGTGATTTGGTGCTCCGTCTCATCCAGGACCAGTCTGATGCGCACAATCTATCCCCACCTTGGGAAGGACCCTTTGTGGTCAGCAAGAACTTAAACAACGGGTCATATTACCTTAGCGATGTTCGAGAGCAGAAAGACTCACGTAAATCGGAGGAGGAGACCCGTCGGCCGTGGAATATTGCTCATCTTCGGCCTTACTATACTTGAGCCACTGGCTCTCATAATGTACACACTTTGACGTTGTATATATTATGATAAGTAATAAAGCAGGACCTCTGTCCTTTTCATCTTCAATGATCACATATCTTTATTATTTTAATTATTAAACAACCAGTTGGCGGCTGATCGTATTCGAATCTAGCTTAACCCTCTTGGTTCGGCTCATGATCGTATTCGAATCTAGCCGTTATAAACTTCATGGTCACCAGGGGGCTTCCTGTTCAAACATAGGTCGTATTCGAACCAAAGAGAACATAGCTGTTGTAACCCTCTTGATCGGCGCAAAGCCAAACTCACTAGGGGGCTTCTTGATCGTATCTGAATCATAGCTTAACCCCTTTTGGGTCCGACTTGGATCGTATTCGAATCAGGGTTGTTAAAAACCTCTCAAGGTCATTTGGGGGCTTCCTGTTCAAACATAGGTCGTATTCGAACCAAAGAAAACATAGCTGTCGGCACCCTCTTGATCGGCGCAATGCCAAAGCCACTGGGGGCTACATGATCGTATTCGAATCCTAGCTTAACCCCTTTGGTCCGGTTTACTGATCGTATTCGAATCATAAGACTCCAAAAATTTTATTAATGCTTGATTTACATTGTTTGAAAGATACTCTTTTGTTTTACTGGTTTTTTGTTGTCTCGAATTTAACTGTAAGTATGGTTTCAATTTAAACCGGCTCGGTTATTTGGCAATAAGCCGGCAAGGTATAACAGTCATCAGACATATGGAAGTATTGACTTCTAAAAAGATTGGGTTGTCACCCTTACTGTCCGGATCACCTAAGCCGGCAGTCCAAAATCAAAGAACACAGGTATGGCTTTGTCGTTCATAAATAGATTTATCTGTGTTTCTTCTTTAATCAAACGCTTTTCAGCCTTGTTTATCTTTACATCTGGCCCTGAATATTCCATTATGATAATTTCATAGTTATGTATTGGGTGTTTTGACCCGTCTAGCGATAAGCCGCCAGGACAGTTTCTCATCTTTTACATACAGGAATAAGTTTAAACATTGCAAAGGATATAAAACATATATTGACATGACGGATAAAAGGTGATACACAGTATGATATGCACGATGGCATAGGCAGAACATGCAGTTTCAAGCTAGCCTATTACAAGGCATTGAAAGCCCAAAAGGTTAAAATTGTTTTCCTTCTACACAGATGTTAAGCTAAGGCTGGTTCATTAAGTCTTGGCCGAATTATTTTGGATGATTATGACTCCTCTCTCGCCGTGTAGCGACCCGACCTCAGACAGTCAAGTCTCTGTGCTTAAGTGTCATCCCTGGATCGGTATGCTGACACACACAGTACTCGAGGATTTATAACAGAGGTAAATCACATGTATAAAGTAATGTAAATACAATTACCTCAATCCGAATAGCGGAAGTAACCACAAGGTTGTGGATTCCCATCAACACCAATGGCAAAGTTGAGTGTAGAAATCGTAACCCTAACGTATCACTTACTCTTCGTAAGAATCCTGCAACATGAGACGTTGCAGCCACAAAGGGTCAGTACATTGAATGTACTAGCAAATTCACACCAGAAGATAATGATGAATAATAGCTATCACTACATGCATATATGGCTGGTGGAAAAGCTCTATGGTTATAATGTTTTTGCGAAAAGCCAATTTTTCCCTACTGCAAAGGAATATATTTTATTTAACTACAAAGTTGGTTGAAAATATTGAGAAGGTTCCTCCAACTCAATCCCAAAATAATAATCATTAACCCAATCAAGTTGATTAAATAGAGTGTTGAGATCAACATGAATATCCAAAGACCAGAGACTCAAAATTGTCCATAATCGGGGACACGGCTAACCATGATTAGTTTATACACTCTGCAGAGGTTTGCGCACTTTTCCCCACAAGACTCGATCGCCTCCGTTGGATTTCTCGCACTACATGGTGTTTGAGAAATGGATGACCGAGACACAGTCTTTCAGAAACATTAACTCTCTACTCCGGGCAGACCATACCAAACCTACAACCCTCTACCTGCTGATCCACCTCTTCAAGAGCTTTACGTAACTTACTCAACTATGCTAGAGCCCATAATAGCTTGTGGCTGCACACAGAAGTTTCTAGCATGAATAATCTTATGATCCCTTTGAGCCTGGGTGGCGGTCCATAGGAAAATCACACGGGTACTCCGAGATTTCCAAAAATACAAGCAACATTGGGTACTCCAAGTGCCTCAATCTACCCAGATGTGTATTTAAGTTGCCGCCTTAAGTTGAACCATTAATTAACAATCTCACATCTGTCATGGATTTCACTCACCCAAACCACGTCTACGAGCATAGCATAGCAAATTAAGCAACGCGTAGAAGTAACTCCCAAGGGTTTGAATGTAACAGGGTAATAGGTTCTACCTCATCAACTACTTCCCAACCCACATGTTAATGACATCCTAATCATGCAATGTTTAAGGACTGGAACTAACGCATAAAAACTGGGTGATAAAACGGATATGATCAAAGTGTGAACTTTCCTGCAATGTTGATGTAGATGATTCGCACTCAAAACTCTTGATAGTTCTACTCGTCACACTCTGGTCAATCTATCGTAAGCAAGCAATAGTAACCACACATAAGCAATCACTCAAAAGATCGGGAAGAACGAAGAAGACAATTCGGAAAACGTCAAAACCAAGGAAATAACTCTTGCAACATAAAACAATTTCTAACAGTACCAAAATTAAGTGTATTTGGCCTTATCAGAAAGTTTAGGTTAAGAGCTTCGATTTGCAAAAAGAATCAACTAAATCGGAGTTACGAAACTCAAGTTATTTTCAAAAGAAGTTTGAATATGAATCTAAACAAAATTCGAAATTTCAAAATTTCAAAAAGTTGATGTGACAGGTTCACTGGATAGGTGAAAACAAGACGAAGCTATAGGAGCTGGTTTCATCTAATTTGGATAAACGAGTGAAAAGTTATGGCTATTTGAAAAAATCAGGGCCAAACTATTTTACGAAAGAAAAATAGCTACGGTTAAGGTCTAACGTATAAATACGTAGACTAATTGATAATCTAATTATTCTATCATATTAGTCTAAAAAATAATAAAGTACGGAAGTATAAGAAGAATAAAAACAAAGAAAAGATGACTTTAGAGATAAGAGACAATTTTCAGAAGTCGCGCCGGAGAGGAGAAAAATATTTTTCTTTAAAGAATCTAGTCAAACCAAAATATTGATTTAATCCGAATCGGATGATTTTTGGAGGCTGTATGGGTCTATATTTATTGATGGAAAATAGGCTTAGGGGTCAAAGGCTAAGCAATGTGGGACTAAATCTATACGTACGCAGATGAAATTTGAAAAAGATTAAAAGTTCAGCCCGGCCGCGGCGCGTACAGGTGCGGCAGTTTTTTTTTCAAAGGAAGATAGAAAAGAAGATCTGGAAAGAAAAGGCTGGCTGGGCCTGGCCCACTTAGGATAAAGAAAAAGAAATGATGGGGCGCCCGCTAATACTACAATGCCCACGTGGGCGACATTTAGTTCCAGGCACGCGCGCAGATTTGTTATTTGTTTTTTTAATAGAAAGCGATAAACTCAAAAACGAAAATGAAAAGAAAACTTTATATAGGCACATTATATATCAAAATTTTCAGAAAAAGATTTTCTACACGTTGAACATTTTCCTAGCATTAAATAAAATGCACACAAATTCAGATAATTCAAAGAGTGCTACTAGTCTTAAAAAATCCAATAAAAATCATTATAAAAATACCAAAATTAATTCAAATTTATTTCTCTCCAATTTTCTGATGTAGGGAATCATGTTACCCTATTTTCTATATATTTTATTTTTGGAGAAAAAATAATTTGAATAAAACCCAAATAACTCCAAATTGAGAATAATTTCAAAAGGATTTTAAATTTTGATCCTTTTAAACTCCCAACTCATATTTCATATAATTTGAAGAAGTCATTTTATCTTCTCTCATGAAAATCATTGAGTTGCTTGAAGTTTCTGAATTAAAAAAATTTCCAAATGAAATTCAAATCTTTTCAAAACCCTTTTCATTTATTTAAATGGAAGAAGTCATTTCATTTTCTCTCGAGGGTTTTGTATTTGAAAAGAATTTGAATTCATGGAGATCATAAATACAAAAATGGAAGTTTGGGAAAGTCCTTTTATTCCCTCTCATTTAACTTTCAAAAAGTTCGAATTCACTCACTTTTAGTCAATCAATCAAACAATCAATCAAATGTATCTATTTAATATAACATTCCAAAATTTACAATTTTGGGATGTTACAAACCTACCACCCTTAAAATGAATCTCGTCCTCGAGATTCAGAGAGGCTAGAAAGAAATAGGTTAGGTTTGGGGTCTCCTCAAAATCCATTGATTGTCACAGGAGGGGGTTTGGGGTGCTACCACCCTTAGAAGCATAGTTAGGGTTCCATCAAAACTCATATACTTCATCCATATTGTTAACAGTGTCGGTCTTCTCAGATCTTCAGGATAATTCCTTATCTGGGCTCTTTCGGTAGTGGCATAACCTTTTCCTCAATTCTTGTGTCTTCCATCTAGGTAAGGTTCTTCTGTGACTGGGTCTTCTTAGCTGACGGGTCTGGCACCAATACTAAACAACTATCGATATCTCATGGTGGTCAACCATTTATGGTTTCTCCTGCAGGAAATGGGTCTGGGTTGATCCTCACCGTATAACCTACGATTGGCAAAAATTGCCTTCTACAAGGGAAAAATACATATACCATTGTAAGGCTTAAACAAGGTTTTGATCGTCGTCTCTCTACTATAGGTAAGTCACTCAGATTTACATTCCCATATAGCAAGGCGAATAATAAGAGTAAGTCGGTATGGTGATCAATCCATCCCGCACCCAAATCATTACCTTGTATACGGTTTAGCGAATCTCGCATTCTAACACTCGGTCATCCTCACAAGCATTGCAGAATTTCTCTTGTCCATGAACTGCGTTCGGAATAATCCATTGATTCTGCAAGCCAAACAAACATCTATCGTTCCTTCACAACTCTCAGGTTTTGCGTTACTACTATAAAATTGTCTGCCGATAAACGTAGTATCTTCCTCTAGGGTTTTTCCTTCAGCAAGAATGTGCTTGCTTCTTGGTAGGTCCTGGGGCATGTGGGTTATGGCCCATCTCATCACTTGTAGTCCTTAAACTTATCATCGGGAAACTGATCATTATTCCAACTTCCAACTTCCTAGTATTCTTAAATCCATCCAATTGTACTGTCTTCCTTCCTTTTATTGGCACCAAACTAGGACATGATTACTCAGACTCATCATGGAGTTTCCATTGATCCATATTTCTGACATCATACCTCCTTTATATCCAATAGTAATTTATCTCTTCATCCTCATGGGATATCCCTCATACCGAGATAAAAACTTATACTTATGAAGTCCATATTCCACTTCGTGGAACATCATTATCCTTTCCAGGGTCAAGCGTCCTTACAGGGAAATACTGGCCATCTCTGCATGGCACTTCTTCAACTGCGAAATGTGAAACACATCATGAACTCCTGAAAGTCCTTCGGGTGACTCCAACTTGTTGGCCACTTCTCCCATACGCTCCAAAACTCGGTATGGTCCTACAAATCTCGGGGCTAACTTTCCCTTAACTCCAATTCGTTTAACTCCTCGCAGAGGGGACACATGAAGACATGCTCTGTCTCCAATTTCATAGACTACCTCCTTGCGTTTTTAGTCCGCATAACTCTTCTACCTGGACTAAGATACCTTCAGTCTATCTCGAATCAACTTAACATTCTCTTCTGACTCCTTGATCACATTTGGTCCAAACAACTGACAGTCTCCAACTTCATCCCATATAGTCTTGGGGTATCACACATAGCGAGACAAAACTCGTATTCATTTTGTCCGAAATCCACTCAGTTGAGTATCCTTATCTTTTCCAGGGGTATAGGGTTCTTACAGGGTACTACCACCCTTAAAATGCACAAATCATCCATAGACCATATTTCTCATATCCTCAGAAATGGTCAAAATCTTTCTTCATAGAGTAACAACTCATAAAATCCATATCAGTACCAACGATGCTAACTTTATTCACTCTCAATTCATTACAATCTCTCGTTTTTCCATTAGATGTCTCAACTCAACACCTCAATATAAAAGAAAATGTTCTCAATTCTACTACTCCATTTCTTTTGTTGCAAACTCAACTATCTAGCACAAGTTCCCTTCTCCTTGGGGCATTCTCTGACAAAGTGCCCTGCTCTATTACAATGAGAACATATTACTTCTGACAAGTCTCGAGGTTTCCTTTTCGGGCAACTGCTGAGGTAGTGCCCTGACTCCTTGCACCTGTAATAGGTGATATGACTCAGGTCCTTCCTGGTATCCAATCTACTTCTCTTCCTGGACTTTTCCGTTCCAATCATGGATTCTATTTCTTGTGGGTCATACTCTACTTCCTCCGTCGGGAATTCTACTAGATCCCCATTCAAACAATTTTGGGAGATGTGTCCTTCTTCTCCACATGAATAGCAAGACTTAGTGCAGGGTTTACTCGGGTCCTCTTTAGGTGTGTCCTCCACATCTTCCTTCATCACGGGTTTTTCTAAAATTTCCATAAGGGCTCCTTTCTTTACTTCTTTCTTCTGCTGTACGGTTCTTCATACCATGGGGTAAATCTTACACTGAGTAGGATAGTGGGTAATCCCTTCACACAAGAAACAAGTAATCTGCCTAGTTGGGCATTCTTCAACCGGGTGACTTCCTTCGCAATTAGGGCATTCATCCTTGTGTTCTTTATGGGTGTGTCCTATTTCTCCACAAATCTTGGATGCATAAGGTTTCCACATATCCTTTCCATAAGGCTTCAACTTCTGGAACACAAGGTGAGATCTTTGCAGAGTCAACTTTAATTCTCTCCAAGTGGTTACTCCTTGCCATCCATTCATGGTTTGGTATATCCTCCACCAAGTAGCAGCACCTCTTTCAAAGCACTAAAGAGCATGATGGGTCATATCATTTCCAACTATAGGGTTATTCTCCATGTGATCCTCCATGTTCTAAATCCATCGGTTTGTCTCCAATTGACTCATCGGTCTAAAAAATACAAGCTCATCTCCATTCATCCTATATTGGGTCCAAGGGTTTTGGGGTTAGATGAGAGAGAGGGAGAGGGACGAACAATACAAACAATGGTTTTGAAAAGACAGATTTTATCTATGGCTGTTAGAAAAACATCAAACAAATGACAGCTCACAAACGTCGCATCTAACGTAGGTATATAACAGGGGTTTGGTCTTCTAAAGGTCAATAAATCTTCAATGTCTCCAAACTATTCAAGCCTTGTTCATGCCTCCAATGGCTTCTTCTGATCATGCTTGTCTTTCTCAAGTTCTTTTGCCAGATCAACTCTATTGACGTGAAGTCTCTCGTGACGTCCTTTAATATTCTGGAGTTGCATTCCAAACTTCTGGTTTCAACATCCTTTGCATGAACCATGGTCCTACTGTCCTTCAGTTCCTGACGAATCTCCGGTATCTCGAGGTTTTGCTCCTCCAGCTTGGCTACTTCAGCTTCTTGGACCTAAGTTCTTCACGAAATGCTTCCTTGTCAAAATACGGCTTCCTGCCGGTCCATCTTAAAATTCCTGATGTAATTCTCCAGATCCTGGTGATACACCAGCTAAGGTTAAAACTGCATCCTTTGCTGATAGATGCTCCATCAGCCTTCTACCATCCAATCCTTCCGAAGAAATGCATGCTTAGCTCAGCTCGGTGACCATAGTATCAGTGGCGATGACATCACAGATAACCGTGTTTCCGCCCTTGTCATTGCCATGAGCTATCTTCCATAGTTGATATCTCCTGCCTTAGGGTTTTCTTGACAAAACTTTGAGTTCTCAACTCTCCATGTTTTGGTCTTTCACCAATACACCTTGATCTCGGGTATTGACAGCTTTCATAGTCTGCCAAGTTCCATAAGGGGTGCCTTCCTAGGTCATACAAATCTAGACATTGTATAGGGCCTTCAAATTCTCCTAGTCTTTGGAGTCTTCAACCGTTGCAGTTTCCATTATTATAATGTATGGTAAAATCCTCTTCATTCTGAATGGTCTCAGTTGTCTGATATCTTGTACTTCTTGTGGTCTCATCAGTCGAATCTTCGTGTGGTCAAAAGGGGAAAGGGGTATGGTCTCACTAAAGGGAATATTTGAATAAGCTCAGAAGAGAGGAGAGGTAAAAGATCTTTTTTGAAAAGAAAGTTATAGAGAAAATCTTTCCTATGGGCTTGCCAGTTTCTAGGGGTCACGTCCTACAGTCAATGTGTGCTCTGATACCATCTTGTAGCGACCCGACCTCAGACGGTCAAGTCTCTGTGCTTAAGTGTCATCCCTGGATCGGTATGCTGACACACAGAGTACTCGAGGATTTATAACAGAGGTAAATCACATGTATAAAGTAATGTAAATACTATTACCTCAATCCGAATAGCGGAAGTAACCACAAGGTTGTGGATTCCCATCACCACCAACGGCAAAGTTGAGTGTAGAAATCTTAACCCTAACGTATCACTTACTCTTCGTAAGAATCCTGCAACATGAGACGTTGCAGCCACAAAGGGTCAGTACATTGAATGTACTGCCAAATTCACACCAGAGGATAATGATGAATAATAGCTATCACTACATGCATATATGGCTGGTGAAAAACCTCTATGGTTATAATGTTTTTGCGAAAAGCCAATTTTTCCCTACTACAAAGGAATATATTTTATTTAACTACAAAGTTGGTTGAAAATATTGAGAAGGTTCCTCCAACTCAATCCCAAAATAATAATCATTAACCCAATCAAGTTGATTAAATAGAGTGTTGAGATCAACATGAATATCCAAAGACCAGAGACTCAAAATTGTCCATAACCGGGGACACGGCTAACCATGATTAGTTTATACACTCTGCAGAGGTTTGTGCACTTTTCCCCACAAGACTCGATCGCCTCTGTTGGATTTCTCGCACTACATGGTGTTTTAGAAACGGATGACCGAGACACAGTCTTTCAGAAACATTAACTCTCTACTCCGGGCAGACCATACCAAACCTACAACCCTCTACCTGCTGATCCACCTCTTCAAGAGCTTCACATAACTTACTCAACTATGCTAGAGCCCATAATAGTTTGTGGCTGCAACGTCTCATTTTGCAGGATTCTTATGAAGAGTAAGTGATACATTAGGGTTACGATTTCTACACTCAACTTTGCCGTTGGTGTTGATGGGAATCCACAACCTTGTGGTTACTTCCGCTATTCAGATTGAGGTAATAGTATTTACATTACTTTATACATGTGGTTTACCTCTGTTATAAATCCTTGAGTATTGTGTGTGTCAGCATACCGATCCAGGGATGAAACTTAAGCACAGAGACTTGACCGTCTGAGGTCAGGTCGCGACACGCTGGTTCTTCTCCCTCTACTGGTTGGAAGATGGGCTTGGACTTATCAAAGCCATGAAGAGCAACAAACTCAGCTTCATCATCAATTAGTCCAGACGGGTCAATCTCTAGGGCAAAGGTGTGTTGACGAACCGGTGGGATAAGATCTGTCACTTTATATGACGGCATCCCCATCTTTTTATTCTCCATATCAAAACCTAGCTGATACTTATCAATATTGGTCTCATCACCAAGGATAGTAGCCTGTGAACGAACTCCCCTCACACAAGTGACAAAATCGTCTTGATCAAACAGAGTCCCATCTTCCTTCAAGGGGGGATACCCATTGGCTACATCCGCCGGGTCGAGTTCCGGCACCCAGGCTTTGGAGCGGCTTAGCACGGTTAGGGCTCCGGCTCTTGCGCAAGACCGCCTGACCTCTTGGAATCTGGCGGGTAAGATTGACAATTTCTTCAAGATGTCACTCAAAAGGTTTGGTCCTTGGTTGGCTGGGGAAATAATGGAAAGCGCCCATTGAGCTCTAGTGTACAGCTGCTCCACCAGGGTGTAAACCGCCTTGAGTTTTATCAAGCTGTTTTGGCACAGATTGCTGCTCTAGGGACCTAAGAGTATTTTAAGAGGTTAAGCAGGCAGTTTATATATCTAGCAAAAATAGAGTTTCAGTAAGTAATGAAATGACTCACCGAAGATGGCAGAGACCATCTGAGACACACGGTTTTTTAAACCGATGAGTTCGGTGGTAACCTCCTTGAGAGCCGCCTCGGCTATCTCGGCACGCTGTACTAGCAAGCTTTTCTCATCAGCCCAAGGTTTTTTCTCCATATCGAGACTGGTCTTGAGTTTCTCTGTTTAGATAAGCTCAATTGGAGTTCGGAGTTGGCATTCTTTATTTCAATCTCTTGAGCCGCCAACCGGGTCTTTGCCTTAGTCAATTGGGAACCCGGTTCATTGATGGCGGTCTACAAGACATGCACAGGTGTGTTAGAAATTTATTCCAATAAAGGTCATAATGATTAAAGTCCCAAGTACTTTGCAATGCAACACCACTCGGCACTTGGGGGCTAATGTCTGCCAAAGCAATTTTTAACTGCAAAAAATGACTCTTCTATGATTAATCTCCCAAGTGTGTTACAAGTAACAACGCTTTGCACTTGGGGGCTAATGCAGGATATGCAGAAAGTTTATCTTGAGTTGGATAAAAATACTGGTTTAGATTGATTCAGGCTAGTCTTTGAAGTCAAGTACCGGCTCATTCATGATGAATTAAGCCAGTCCTTGGGGACTCCAGGTGTGAATTTATGCTAATATGTTGGACAAATCTAAGACAGAGCATCAACCTATATCATAAGTCTACAAATCATTCAGGTTCATCATAATCCGAAGACTTGGAGGCTGGCAGCGTATATGTAAACTAATGAAAGCCGGGGAGCATACCTCATATTTCAGTTGCACTTGTTTGACCATTTCGATTTCAGAGTCACGGCTGGAATGCACATGACTGAGGTATCCGGATAGCACGTCACTAATGCTCAAGTGAGCATGGTGAGAGACATCAAACCATACCTTCTGCCTTTCCAAAGCTTCTTGCTTGACAGAGTGCCTGGCCAGTACAGTTGGGTTGCCCGGCTCAACGAATCTGCTACCAGTAATTACAACATAGTTGTCAGAAGATCTCGGCGGGTTAGCTGAGCTGGAAGGCCCAATGGTGGATGGATCAAGAATGGTCTCATTACCTGACGGCTCAGGAAGATGTGATTGAATGTTGACAGCAGGGTCTTCTGGTGCTTCAGACCATTCAAGATCAGGAGTTGGTATTGCCGGCTCAAGAGCAGTGTATTTCGGGTCTTCCGCCAGCTTAGCCACATTGGCTTTCTTGGGCTTTGCTTGACCGCTAAGAAGAATTTCATGAGTCAGTGTAATGATACACACTTAAAAGTGTAGAAGAAAGATAATTTTCTTTACCCAGGGGCAGTCTTGGAAGCCGAAAATTGGGTTTGAGAAGAATCATCGGACGAACGAGAAATCTCCTACAATAGTAAAATCATAGTTAAGAGAGAAAGGAAATAGATTCATTGATGAAAGCAAGAGACAAAGGTGAAATAAACCTCATTCTGACGTTTCCGAGGAGTCTTCGGTAACCTAGAGAGCAGTTCATTGTCGTCACTGGACCGGGCCTGACAGCGGCTCTCGTGTTGCTTCTTTTTCAAAAGAAAATGAGGATCCAAATAAGCCAAAGGGTGTGAAAACCTTACTTTCCGGGTTACCAGTCGAAGTTTTTGCCTTGGCAAAGGGACTGAGTCAGAGGAGATAGTTACCTCTTCTACTACTGCCTGGCTGGCCCCCGTATCATCGTAGCAATAGTAAGTGTCAATAAGATTGTTAAAAAACAGGCCAAGAGAGTCAAGGGCTACCTCCGACTCAGAAACATCATCCAGCTTGAACATATCAGAAGAAATTCTTTTCTTCTTGGATTTTCAGTTTGTTTTCTTGGCGGCTATGGTGGCAGTTCTGGCCTTCTTGGCAGCTTCATGATCATATTTGGCTTTCCAAAAGTCAGATTTGGCCTGTAGGCAGATAACAGGTTAAAAGTCAGACAAGTACTTAACTACTGAAGAAAAAAGGGAGTCAAGAGGATTTACCTCTGGTGTCGGGTTAAGCTTGCAGAAAGGATTCAATCCAACTTTACTGCAGTCCTCGTATTTACTGTTTACGAGGGTGGTCGACATTTCAACAATGGCCTCTTCGATCAGTTGTACAGAGCTATGACGTAGAGGGTCATCTGGGCCTCCACCATATTTAGACATCAAGTTGGATCGGTGACTCAGAGGGATGACCCTCCATGCGATCCAACAACGGATCAAGCCAACTCCAGTTAGGCTGTTTCCCAACAAGGCTTGAATCCTTTTGATGGATGGTATGAGCTTCTTGCGTTCAGCGGCAGTCATCTTGTCAGGGAGCACAAACTTAGAGTCAGGACGCTCCACGCGATAAGCCGGCAGTGGCTTTTCATCAGCTGGCGACGTGTCTTTGCAGTAAAACCAAGTTTGGTTCCAATCCTTGGGATGGCTTGGTAAGACTACTAAGGGAAAGACAACGCCCTTTCGGCGCCGAATCGAAATTCCACCAAGTTCCAAGCTAGGGCCATTGGTGCATTCATTCTGGCGGTTCAGATGGAAATACTCTCTGAAGAGTTCAACGGTCGGTTCTTCTTGAAGATAAACCTCACAGAGAACTTGGAACTTGCAGATGTTGGATATGGAGTTGGGTCCAAGATCTTGAGGATGAAGTTTGAAAAAAGGTAGAACATCTCTGAAGAATTTTGAGCCAGGTGGTGAAAAACCCCGGTTCATATGATCAGTAAAGATAATGATTTCACCATCTCTGGGCTGAGGTCGTTCTTCATCCGGGTCAGGGGCACGATAAGACATAATGTTTTTCTCTGGCAAAAATCCAATGGTGACAAAATCCTTCAAAGTGTCATCAGTGACTGTGGAAGGGACCCAGTTGCAGACTGTTGGCGTCTTTGATGGCATAATGAAAAAGGACAAGCTGAAAAGAAAATAATTTACCAGTTCAAATTAGTTGGTGGAGTTACAGGTTAATGATTATAGTACAGATGAGTAATGGCAGCTTAAGCAAGGGCTAATGATATATAAAGGAAAAATGAGCCGGCATGATAAGCCGCCATGACTAAAGATATTCAAAGGTTTCCTGAGTTAGAATTGGCTAAGTGCTGAGATAAACAAGTTTCACGAGTTGTTCTAGTATTTTAGATCAAGATGGTTCAAAAAAAGAAAAATAAATCGAGACCTAAAAAACCAGCACAGAGGAGTTCATCAGTTCTAAGGAGGCCTTCGTACAAGAAAGAGGGATCTGCTAGCGTCTGGAATGGATGCAAAACAACTACCGCATGAGTTCTATACTTCTTTTAGATCAAAGGAGGAGGCGATGGAGAAACTACAAGGAATCCACGATGAACAGCGAAGAACGCGAAAGGAACTCGCAAACCCTAATGCAGATCTAAGGTATGGGAAAGCAAGGACTTACGAACGCAGATCTACTGCGGAGGATCGCCGCTGTTCTCTGAACAAGCTCAGGGTGATGCAGCGGCCGAGGTTGAGGACGACGGTGAGCGCTACAGCGGCGGCGGAGCTCGAGCGACAGAGGGGTTGCAAGAGGAAGAAGGAGAATGAGAAGAAGATCAGTCGCGGCTATTTATATGGAAGGACTGATAAGTGAGCGCGAAAAATGAGGAGACGGAAACATGGTTATCCAGCTACCCAGGTGCCTCGATGTTCGGAAAGGCATTAAAGATAATGATCCATTAAAAGATGGCGTGGTGGAGGGTTTCCGAAAAATCCGGAAATGACGTCATGGCGGGTTACAAGGATTTCGCAACAGTAATAGATGGATTTTTTCTAAGTGTTGGAGATTGACAAGAACAAAGTTCAAATCAACCTGGGGCCTAATGTTGGGGATATGACTACCAGGTATGACCTGCCCAGGAGGGGCCGGGTCAATCCCAATGGCGGGTTACTTAAAAGGAAACCCGAAGAGTATACAAGGTGACGGTTTATGATAAAGCTTGCAGTAGGCCCAAGCTCAGAGGCGGCTTAAGGCCCGTAAGTGTAAACCGCCATGTAAGAATAAGACTTGTAAGATAAGGCATGTAAGAGTTGTCACCGAGCTGGACACATTGTATGAGCCGTCCGAGACTCTGTAGGCCGCAGGGCGTCGACTCGTGTATATAAGGGGACGACCAGACGGTGGCTTAGGGCAAGAAACAACAGATCGAGCCAAGCTAGCGTATTTCACTCCTTGGTCATCGAAACCTAGCAATACCACAACAACGTGACTAGGCTTTAGCTTCACCACAAGGGGCCAAACTAGTATAAACCTCTCGTGTCCTTCGTCCCGATTAACCCCTTTAAGCTTCCTAGTTGTGATGGCTCCATGACTAAGTCCTTTCACTAGGACATCTGCCATGACAATTCCACGACAACTTCACTCTGAAATTCTTCGAACTTTTCAAATGTTTCAGACTTATGTTTCATTAAGTAGATATACCCATATCTGCTCAAATCATCTGTGAAGGTGAGAAAATAACGATATCCGCCGCGAGCTTCAATGTTCATTCGACCACATACATCAGTATGTATGATTTCCAATAACTCTGTTGCTCGCTCCATTGTTCCGGAGAACGAAGTTTTAGTCATCTTGCCCATGAGGCATGGTTCGCAAGTACCAAGTGATTCATAATCAAGTGATTCTAGAAGTCCATCAGAATGGAGTTTCCTCATGCGCTTTACACCAATATGACCTAAACGGCAGTACCCCAAATAAGTTGCACTATTATTATCAACTCTGCATCTTTTGGCTTCAATACTATGAACATGTGTATCAGTACTATCAAGATTTAGTAACAATAGACCACTCATCAAGGGTGCATGACCATAAAAGATATTACTCATATAAATAGAACAACCATTATTCTTTGATTTAAATGAATAACCGTCTCGCATCAAACAAGATCCAGATATAATGTTCATGCTCAACGCTGGCACCAAATAATAATTGTTTAGGTCTAAAACTAACCCCGAAGGTAGATGTAGAGGTAGTGTGCCGACGACGATCACATCAATTTGGAACCATTTCCCACGCGCATCATCACCTTGTCCTTAGTCAATCTTCTCTTAATCTGTAGCCCCTGTTTCGAGTTGCAAATGTTAGCAACTGAACCAGTATCAAATAACCAGGCACTACTGCGAGCATTAGTAAGGTACACATCAATAACATATATATCAAATATACCTTTCACTTTGCCATCCTTCTTCTCCGCCAAATACTTGGGGCAGTTCCACTTCCAGTGACCAGTTCCTTTGCAGTAGAAGCACTTAGTCTCAGGCTTAGGTCTAGACTTGGGTTTCTTCACTTGAGCAGCAACTGGCTTGCCGTTCTTTTGAAGTTCCCCTTCTTCCCTTTGCCCTTTTCCTTGAAATTGGTGGTCTTGTTGACCATCAACACTTGATGCTCCTTCTTGATTTCTACGTCCGCAGCCTTTAGCATTGCGAAGAGCTCGGGAATCGTCTTATCCATCCCTTGCATATTATAGTTCATCACGAAGGTCATGTAGCTTGGTGGTAGTGATTGAAGAACTCTGTCAGTGACACTATCATCAGGAAGATTAACTCCCAGTTGAGTCAAGTGGTTTGGGTACCCAGACATTCTGAGTATATGTTCATTGACAGAACTATTCTCCTCCATCTTGCAGCTGTAGAACTTATTGGAGACTTCATATATCTCAATACGGGAATTTGCTTGAAATATTAACTACAACTCCTGGAACATCTCATATGCTCCATGACGTTCAAAACGGCGTTGAAGTCCCGGTTCTACGTAAAGCATGGCACACTGAACTATTGAGTAGTCATCAACTTTGCTCTGCCAGGTGTTCACAACATCTGGCGTTGCTCCTGCAGCGGGTTTGTCACCTAGCGGTGTTTCCAGGACGTAATTCTTCTATGTAGCAATGAGGATAATCCTCAAGTTATGGACCCAGTCCGTGTAGTTGCTACCATCATATTTCAACTTAGCTTTCTCTAGGAACGCGTTAAAATTCAACGGAACAACAGCACGGGCCATCTATCTACAACAACATAGACATGCAAAATACTATCAGGTACTAAGTTCATGATAAATTAAAGTTCAACTAATCAAATTACTTAAGAACTCCCACTTCGATAAACATCTCTAATCATCTAAGTGATGACGTGATCCATATCAACTAAACCATGTCCAATCATCATGTGAGATGGAGTAGTTTTCAATGGTGAACATCACTGATTCACTATGTTGATCCTATCTACTATATGATTCACGCTCGACCTTTCGGTCTCAGTGTTCCGGGGCCATATTTGCATATGCTAGGCTCGTCAAGTTTAACCTAAGTATTCTACGTGTGCAAAACTGGCTTGCACCCGTTGTATGTGAACGTAGAGCTTATCACACCCGATCATCATGTGGTGTCTTGGCACGACGAACTGTAGCAACGGTGCATACTCAGGGAGAACACTTTTACCTTGAAATTTAGTGAGAGATCATCTTATAATGCTACCGTCGAACTAAGCAAAATAAGATGCATAAAGGATAAACATCACATGCAATCAATATAAGTGATATGATATGGCCATCATCATCTTGTGCCTTTGATATCCATCTCCAAAGCACCATCATGATCATCATCGCCACCGGCTTGACACCTTGATCTCCATCGAAGCATCGTTGTCGTCTTGCCAACTATTGCTTCTACGACTATCGCTACCGCTTAGTGATAAAGTAAAGCAATTACATGGCGATTGCATTTCATACAATAAAGCGACAACCATATGGCTCCTGCCGGTTGCCGATAACTGTGTTACAAAACATGATCATCTCATACAATAAAATTTAGCATCATATCTTAACCATATCACATCACAACACGCCCTGCAAAAACAAGTTAGACGTCCTCTACTTTGTTGTTCACTAGTAGAAAAAGGGTCAAACATGAAGCACATTAGTGCCGGTTTGATTTTGGCCCGGTACTAATGGTACCATTAGTGCCGGTTCGAACGGATTTGCATTAATGCCGGTTCGTGTTGAACCTTTAGTACCAGTTCGTGGCACGAACCGGTACTAAATGGGTGGTGGCAGGCTGGCATCAGGCCGGGGCCCCACGATCACCTTTAGTACCGGTTCGTGGCACGAACCGGTACTAAAGGTCTAACCTTTAGTATCGGTTCGTGCCATGAACCGGTACTAAAGGGGTCTGACCTATAGTACCGGTTTGTGACACAAACCGGCACTATAGGGCAATTTTCAAACTCTACCCCCCCCCCCCCCCCCGTGTGTCGCCATTTCAGTTCTGAAAAAATCAAAAGAAAATGATAAAAAATTCAAAAAATAAAATCCTTCGAGAGGTAGTTATATTACTACATCTACTAGTTAGGAAAATTTAAAAACTACAATTTGGACATGTTTTGCAAAAAGTGTAGGGAAAATGTAAAACGGCTATATCTTTTGCATACGATGTCGGAAAAAACGTATGATATATCAAAAAATTCAGCACGAAAATCCGCATCCGATGGAGACGGCCTACGGCCTGTTTGGAATTTTTTAGAATCCTCAAATTCCAAAAGGGAAAAAAGATATGGTCAAATTTTAGTTTGTTTAAAAAAATTTGGTTAAATCTGGTCAAACTACTTATTCAAGAAGTATTAATGTTACTACATAATTATTCAAGAATATTAGTGTTACTGAATAATTATTTCAATTTTTTGAATTTTGGTCAAATCTAGTCAAACTATGGTCAAACTGTGGTCAAACTATGGTCAAACTTATTCCAGAAATATTAGCGTTACTAAATAATTACTGTTTTTTAGAATAATAGTTTCAAACTCAAACGGTGAAATGTGTGACTTCATGCTCAAGCTAAACTCCTGAGGGTTAATAGGATTGACGTCTTACTATTGTCAGGAAAACAACAAGTGTAGACTCGGAAATGAAGGAGAATAGAACCCGAAAGTTTAGCGTGCTCGGGCTGGAGTAGTGAGAGGGATGGGTGACCAGTTGGGAAGTTAGATGATTTGGAATGAGTGATCCACACTTGAGCAGTTAAGAGAGGTGATTAGAGACAATCATCAAATAATTCAAAAAAATTAAAAATCAAAAAAAATTCCAAAATTTAAAAAAAAATTCAAGAAAAACCTTTAGTACCGGTTGGTAACACCAACCGGTACTAAAGGTCCCCCATACTAGGGCGCGAGCTCACGCCATGTGGTGGCACTTTAGCGCGGTTCGTGCTGAACCGGTACTAAAGGGGGGCCTTTAGTGCCCACCCTTTAGTGCCGGTTATGGAACCGGCACTAAAGGCCCTTATGAACCGGCGCTAAAGCTCCGTTTTCTACTAGTGAGGGTTGTCTTGGGCAGCTTTTCATGCAACAATGGCAGAGGAATTCGGGCTCGAGGAGTTCGAAGCACAAATGCATGAGTTGGTTCAGTTGCGGCAGACTGGGAGTGTGCAAGAGTATCGTCAGCAGTTCGAGACATTGATGTACCATCTTCTGTCTCTTGATCCACATTTGAGCGCGTAGTTTTTCATCTTTCAGTTCCTGCTCGGTCTCAAGGACGAGCTTCGACTGGGCGTCCGCCTGCAGGCCCCCACCAGTATCACTCGAGCGGTCGTTTTCGCAAGAATTCCGGAAGAGGAATTGGAGAGACAACACGCACAGCGCCAACGAATCTTACCAGTGGGTCGTCCACCTCCACAAGAAGCAACAACAGCCACCATTCCAGCCCGGGCAGCAGCACAACCACGCCCAGCAAACTATGACTTTGCTCGGGAACGACAGTTACGAGAATGCCGATGAGATAATGGACTGTGTTTCTGCTGTGGAGATAAATACTCCCGCAAGCATCAGTGCAAAAGCACGGGACATATTCTGATGATCAAAGTGGGCGAGTTCGGAGAAATTCTGTCCGATGAAACCGTGCTCGCACTACAACTGCTGGATGCACCAGTGCAATATGAACTAGAATACTGCTCTCTGAGTCAGCATGCCATGTCCGGCGAGGAAGGGCCGTCCAGGATTCGCCTGTGCACCCAAGTGGGTGATCAGATCATGCTGCTGCTGGTCGATTCGGGGAGTTCTCACAGCTTCATTAGTGATAATTTCACCGCCCGAATTGCTGCTAAGACTGAAGAACTTCCCCCTGTGTCAGTTCGTGTGGCGAATGGACAACGGCTGCTCTGCAACAAGCTCTTGCGCAAATTGGCGTGGCAAGTTCCTGGACACACCTTCAACACTGACCTCCGGGTGTTACCACTGAGTGCCTATGATGGTGTTCTGGGGATCGACTGGCTCTCTGCCCACAGTCCGATGTTGTGCCACTGGCAACTGAAGACGATTCAGTTTGACACCGGGGGCAAGACAGTGAAACTACAGGGAGTGAAAACCACCAATTTGTCTTCCATCTCAGAGTTGGATGCTTATGAGCTGCATCAAATGTAAGTGGCCAACGATATCTAGACAGCGGCCCTTGTCACAGTGGAGAAAACTGATGAGCCACCGCCTGCACTAGTCCCAGCCAACATTCAGAAAGTTCTGCGCGAGTATCAGGACGTGTTTGCTGAACCAACAACCCTGCCCCCGTGTCGTCAGTACGATCACAACATCAACCTGGAGCCAATCACTACACCTATCAACACAAAGATGTACAGCTACTCGCCGGCGTAGAAGGACGAGATCGAATGGCAAGTTCAAGAGATGCTCAACTTGGGTCTCATTGCACACATGATGAGCCCCTACACCGCACCCATGTTGCTCGTGAAAAAGAAGGACGACAACTGGCGTTTTTGTTTTGATTTTTGATGCCTGAATACAGTAACAGTGAAGAACAAGTTTCCACTTCCTGTGGTCGACGAACTGCTCAACGAACTGGCCGGGGCCAAATACTTCTCCAAGTTTGATTTGCGCATGGGATATCATCAAATTCGTATGCAGGAAGAGGATGAGGAGAAAACAGCTTTCAAGATGCATCACGGCCACTACCTCTTCCGCGTCATGCCATGCGGGTTGTGCAGCGCGCCGGCTAAGTTTCAATGTTTGATGAACACTGTCTCCGGCCGTTACATCCGTAAGTTCATCATAATTTTTTTGGATGACATGTTAGTATTCAGCATCGACCTACAGGAGCACGAAGAACACCTACGCCTCACTCTGGACCTCCTCCGTGAGCACCAGCTGTTCGCCAAGGCCAGTAAGTGTTCGTTCGCGCAAACAAGCATCGAGTACCTCGGGCATGTGATCTCGCAAGACGGCATTGCCACAGACACAAGCAAGACCAGTGCCATGCAGGCCTGGCCCGTGCCCTTGCTACCTCTTGAGCACTGTGTTGGTTTTCCCTTAAAAAGGAAAGGGTGATGCAGCAAAGTAGCGTAAGTATTTCCCTCAGTTTTTGAGAACCAAGGTATCAATCCAGTAGAAGGCCACGCACGAGTCCCTCGCACCTACACAAACAAATAAGATCCTCGTAACCCACACAATAAAGGGGTTGTCAATCCCTTCACGGTCACTTACGGAAGTGAGATCTGATAGATATGATAAGATAATATTTTTGGTATTTTTATGATAAAGATGCAAAGTAAATAAAGCAAAATAAAAACGGTAAAAGAAATAGCTTGTTGATGGAAGATTAATATGATAGAAAAAATAGACTCGGGGGCCATAGGTTTCACTAGTGGCTTCTCTCGAGAGCATAAGTATTACGGTGGGTAAACAAATTACTGTTGAGCAATTGACAAAATTGAGCATAGTTATGAGAATATCTAGGTATGATCATGTATATAGGCATCACGTCCAAGACAAGTAGACCGACTCCTACCTGCATCTACTACTATTACTCCACACATCGACCGCTATCCAGCATGCATCCACTAGTAGAAAAAGGGTCAAACGTGAAGCACATTAGTGCCGGTTTGAATTTGAGCCGGCACTAATGTGTGCATTAGTGCCGGTTCCAACGGCTAGCCGGCCGCTCTCATTAGTACCGGTTCGTGGCGAACCTTTAGCACCGGTTCATGCCACGAACCGGTACTAAAGTGAGTGGTGGCAGGATGTTGTCAGTCCGGGGCCCCTCCAGCACCTTTAGTACCGGGTCGTATCACGAACCAGTACTAAAGGTCGTCCTACATAGACCCTTCGTCCACCCGAGATCGCTCTGTTCTTCCCCTTTCCCCTCTCCTCTCTGTTCTTTTCCCTCTTCCTCTCAAGCTCATCACACATTTTGCCCAAAATTTGTCAAGATTTGAAGGCCCCCATCCATTCAAATGATCACAAAGGTTAGCAACTTTTTCCTTTCATTTCTCATTGCTAGATTAGCTCGTGCAATGCTTTATATAGTGATTGATTTTTGAGTTTAGTAATTTGGGAGGAATTATATATATGTGCTAGTATTTGATTTATATGCAATTTGAGGTCAAAAATAACATTTAGTTTGCATATGTAGGTGTGGTTTACTTAGTACCTTCTAAATCTCTGTCGTAACCACCCTCGATCGCTTGCAACGTCCCGTCGCCGGCACCACTTGTGGTGAGCCTCTTGTTCATGAAGTTTTATATAAAAAATTGATGTTTGTGTGATTTGGATATATAGTTACTCGTATAATTATCTTACCCATACGTTGTTTGTTATACATAGTGCCATGGTTTTGATATCCGTCCCCGTCGGCCCTCGTCCGGGTTATGATTCGGATGTGGTATATTCTCTTTTAAAACTATTCATTGCATTTCGTGTTTATGACAAATTATGCCCATCAAGTTGATATTTGTATGTAGGAGGTAGTTGAACCGGAAATTCCATCCGACCCTATTGTCGAGAGGTTAAATTTAGTTGAAAGAGAAAATGAGGATTTGAAGGAAAAAAGGAAAAGAATTGAGGGGGAGAAGATGGAGTTGGAGTTGCATGTTGCCGATGTCATCGATGATCACAAGATTAAGATGGAGAAAATGCGTTTGAAGATTAGAAAGATTAGAAAATATGCCATTCATAGTGAGGCTTGGTATCATTATGCTGTTGGATCAATTGTTACCTTAGTTGCGATCTTGATCGCATTTGTTGTTGCATTTAAATTCTTTAGCTAGAGAGTTATTTGTTTGTTGCATTTAAGTGTTGTATGATCTTTATGTATGAACTTTATGTATTGTATTAATTTGATGTTTTCGGTGCTGTGTATTGAAGATGAGCCGGCAATGGATGTACGATGACCGATGCTCTCCCGAGTTCATTAATGGCGTGCGTACTTTTCTGCTTGCGGCTGAGGCAAACAAGCGAGCGGATGGTTTTATGCCTTGTCCATGTGCTGGCTGTAAGAATGGTCACAATTACTCTACGTCAAGAACCATTCACGTCCACCTGTTTGAGTCCGGTTTCATGCCCCACTATAATGTTTGGACCAAGCATGGAGAAAGAGGGGTTATGATGGAAGACAATGAAGAAGAAGAGGACGACGACAGCTATCCTGGCCATGGGTTCCCTGAATACGATGATACAACAATGAGGGAAGAAGCTAAGCCGGTAATGCGGGAAGAAGCTGAGCCGGCAATGCGGGAAGAAGTTGAAGAAGAGGCATTGGATGAGCCCGTTGATGATCTAGGTCGGGCCATTGCCGATGCAAAGAGAAACTGCGCAAGTGATTTGGAGAAGAAGAAGTTGCAGCGCATGTTAGAGGATCACAAAAAATTGTTGTACCCGAATTGCGTAGGTGACAAGAAAAAGTTGGGCACCACACTGGAATTGCTGCAATGGAAGGCAGAGAATGGTGTATCTGACAAGGGATTTGGAAAGTTGCTGGGAATGATAAAGGATATGCTTCCAAAGGACAACGAATTGTCCGAGAGTATGTACGAAGCAAAGAAGGCTGTCTGCCCTCTAGGGTTAGAGGTGCAGAAGGTAGATGCATACCCTAATGATAGCATCCTCTACCGCCGTGAGTACGAGGATTTGAACGCTTGCCCGGTATGCGGTGCATTGCGCTATAAGATCAGCCGCGATGACCCTGGTGATGTCGAGGGCGAGCGCCCCAGGAAGAAGATTCCTGCCAAGGTGATGTGGTATGCTCCTATAATACCACGGTTGAAACGTTTGTTCCAAAACAAAGAGCATGGCAAGGCGATGCGATGGCACAGAGAAGACCGTAAGAAAGAAGGAAAGTTGAGAGTACCCGCTGACGGGTCGCAGTGGAGAAAAATCGAAAGAAAGTACGGGAAAGAGTTTGCAGATGACGCAAGGAACGTATGGTTTGGTCTAAGCGCAGATGGCATTAATCCTTTTGGGGAGCAGAGCAGCAACCATAGCACCTGGCCTGTGACTCTATGTTTGTATAACCTTCCTCCTTGGTTGTGCATGAAGCGGAAGTTCATTATGATGCCAGTGCTCATCCAAGGCCCTAAGCAACCCGGCAACGACATTGATGTGTACCTAAGGCCATTAGTTGAAGAACTCTTACAACTGTGGAATGGAACAGGTGTATGTGCGTGGGATGAGCACATGGGGGAAGAATTTGACCTAAAGGTGTTGCTGTTCGTAACCATCAATGATTGGCCTGCTCTCAGTAACCTTTCAGGACAGACAAACAAGGGATACCGTGCATGCACGCACTGTTTGGACGATACTCGACAGTATATATTTGGCTAATTGTAAGAAGAATGTGTACCTGGGACATCGTCGATTTCTTCCGAGCAGGCATCCCGTAAGAAAGAAAGGCAGGCATTTCAAAGGTGAGGCGGATCACCGGACGAAGCCTCGCCACCGTACTGGTGCTGATGTCCATGATATGGCCAAGGATTTGAAGGTGGACTTTGGAAAGGGTCTTGGTGGACAACCTGTTCTGAATGATGCTGACGGACACGCACCCATGTGGAAGAAGAAATCTATATTTTGGGACCTGCCCTATTGGAAAGACCTAGAGGTCCGCTCCGCAATCGACGTGATGCACGTGACGAAGAATCTTTGTGTGACCCTGCTTGGCTTCTTGGGCGTGTATGGGAAGACAAAAGATACACCTGAGGCACGGGAGGACCAACAACGTATGCACAGAAAAGACGGCATACATCAGGGTCATGCAAGCTATGCTCTTACCAAAGAAGAGAAGGAAATCTTCTTTGAATGCCTGCTCAGTATTATGGTACCGTCTGGCTTCTCTTCGAATATAAAGGGAATAATAAACATGGCAGAGAAAAAGTTCCAGAACCTAAAGTCTCATGACTGCCACTTGATTATGACGCAACTGCTTCCGGTTGCATTGAGGGGGCTTCTATCAGAAAACATTTGATTAGCCATTGTGAAGCTATGTGCATTTCTCAATGCAATCTCTCAGAAGTTAATCGATCCAGAAATCATACCAAGGTTAGAGAATGATTTGGTGCAATGTCTTGTCATTTTCGAGTTGGTGGTCCCACCATCCTTCTTCAACATCATGACGCACATCCTAGTTCACCTATGCAAAGAGATTAACATTTTGGGTCCTGTATTTCTACACAATATGTTCCCCTTTGAGAGGTTCATGGGAGTCTTAAAGAAATATGTTCATAACCGTGCTAGGCCAGAAGGAAGCATCTTCAAGGACCATGAAAATGAGGAGGTCATTGAGTTCATAACCGTGCCGATTGGTGTTCCTGAATCGCGGCATAAGGGCTGACTGGATGGAAAAGGCACGCTAGGAGGGGAACAAATAATATGTATGGACGGACATTCTCTCACTGAAGCACACTACACAGTTCTACAGAATTCCACCTTGGTGGCTCCGTATATGGATGAACACAAGAATTTGCTACGCTCCAAACACCCGGAGCGAGTCTGATGACTGGATTACATGGAACAAACCAGGAGTTTCGCCAGTTGGTTGCAGACACGTACCATGCATGACACCTCTATTGAAGATGACATGTACTTGCTGTCCCAGTTACCATCTTCGAATATAATGACTTTCAAAGGGTACGAGATAAATGGTAATACATTTTACACGATTGCCCAAGATAAGAAGAGCACCAACCAAAACAGTGGTGTCCGCTTTGATGCAGAAACCAAGACGGGAAAGGAAACATATTATGGTTATATACAGGACATATGGGAACTTGACTATCGATGTGGTTTGAAGGTCCCTTTGTTTTGGTGCAAATGGGTCAATATGACACGAGGAGGGGTAACGGAAGACCCACAGTACGGAATGACAACAGTGGATCTCAACAATCCTGCGTATGCAGATGAACCATTCGTCCTAGCCAATGATGTGGCAGAGGTTTTCTATGTGAAGGACATGTCTACCAAGCCAAGAAAAAGAAAAGATAAGGAAGCGGATGCATCGTACGATGAGCCAAAGCGGCACATAGTTCTTTCTGGGAAGAGAAACATCATGGGAGTGGATGACAAGACAGACATGTTAGAAGATTATGAAAAGTTTGATGAAATTGCTCCATTCACAGTGAATATTGACCCGAGCATCCCGTTAAATGATGAAGATTTTCCATAGTTACGGCGCAAAGGGACACATGCGAAGAAAAAGTTTCACACCCAAAGATCTGGGATGTGATCGGCTTCACTATCATCACTTTCTTCTGTGTTTCACACCCAGGAGGGAATCTCTGTAAAAGTTAGGGTAGTTATGTGTTTTGGCATTTGAAACGCGAAGAAATTTTATGTGCAAACAAATTCTTTCATGCCTTTACTGATTTTTAAAGTTAAGCTATTCACAAACTAGTGATTCACACTAATTTCAAATAATTCAAAATTTAAACTATTCAAATTTGAAAACTATGGGCACTAACAGAAAGTTTTTAACTTTTTGTACCTAAAGCAAAAATATTCACAAAGAAACTCTAAATACACAAAAAATAACTCAAAAATAAACAAAGCAAAAAAAGCCCGCCTACTGGGCCAGAGCGGCCTGCATACGACTAGAAACCCAACCTGTTGTTGGGCCAGGATGAAGGCCCGCAAAGGGCCAGTAGGCCCACATGGTAGCACAGAACATGTAGGCCCAGTAGGCCTGCTTTGGATAGGAGCTCAAGAGAGCTACCGCACAGGGGGTTATAAACCAGTACGAACGCCCCTCGGCTAGCGAGGTAGGACTAAACTTGCCGCACTGCACCTGCGCCAGCGCACCCCCTTTACTACCGGGTGGTGGCACCAACCGGTACTAAAGGGGGGGCCTTTAGTATCGGTTGGAGCCACCACCCGGTACTAAAGGGGGGTGCGCTTCCCGCCGCTTGGCCTGGCCAAAACAGGCCTTTAGTACAGGTTGGTGGCTCGAACCGGTACTAAAGGTCCATCCTATATAACTAAACACTTCAAAAATTTAAGTTTCTCATCTGCTTCTTCTCCTCTGCCCCGTCGCCCGCGGCTCCCGTGTCCATATCCCTCGTCGCCGCCCCCGTCGCCGCCCCGTCCCCGTCGTCGCCGCCCCGTCGTCCCCGTCCCCGTCGTCCCCGTCATCACCGCCGCCCCGTCCCGCGTCGTCCCCGTCCCCGTCATCGCCGCCCCGGCCCGTACGTCCCCGTCCCCGTCGTCGCCGCCCCGTCCCTGTCCCCGTCGTCGCCATCCCCGTCGTCGCCGCGCCCGTCGCCGTCCCCGTCGCCGCCCCCCGTCGCCTCTCGCCTCGCCGGTGAGCACACACACACATTTTTTTAGTTATAGAAATAGTTATAAAAATGTTAGAAATTTTTCTTTTTTTGTTATAGAAATAGTTAGTTATATAGCATTGATAGAAATGTTAGAATTGTTAGAAATTTTTCTGTTTTTTAGTTATAGAAATAGTTATAAAAAAGTTAGAAATTTTTCTTTTTTTAGTTATAGAAATATTAGAAATGTTATACAAATGTTAGTTATATATATAGAAATGTTATAATTTTTTTTCTGTTTTTTAGTTATAGAAATATTGGAAATGTTATAGAAATGTTAGTTATATAGCATTGTTAGAAATGTTATAGGAATGTTAGTTATATAGAAATGTTAGAAATTTTAGTTATCAAAATCCAATCATTAAAAAAATGTTACTTTTTGCGGGCATATAGCTAGTATTTGTTCTCGATGATGCCCGGCCCGCATCCTCGTCGTCGACCCGTCCGCGACGACGTCCGGCTGACCCATGTCCGGGACTGGGCTCCGCCGGGCTGGCACTGGGAGGTGCTGCCTGGAGGGGCGCGCCGCTTGATGAGGAACCCGGCCCCGGGTCCCGTCGTCGACCCTGATCTCATTTGGTGGCGTTCACGTGGGCCAGTTTCGGTGCGGAGGGAGCCGGCCCCGCCGCAAGTGGTATGTCACCGTGTCAGGGAGGAGGACGAGCACATCCATCGCTACATGGTTGCGTTGGAGGGCGGCAGGTTCTCCAATACCTGATAGTTTCTTCAGGGATCTCACTTCAGCTATGATCCTGTGAGGGTTCCTTCTCTTTGAGTGTCCACCGCCCGCCCCGCAGGAACCGCAAGTGTCCTAGATTCTTCTGTAGTATTCGATCTTTATTAGCTACCTAGCCAGTGATGTATTCGATATATAATATTCGAGACGATGTATTCGAGATTATATATTATTCTAGATGATGTATTCGAGATTACATCTATTATTCGAGACGATGTATTCGAGATTTTATCTATTATTCGAGACGATGTATTCAAGATTATATCTATTATTCAAGACGATGTATTCGAGATTCTATCTATTATTCAAGACGACGTATTCGAGATTATATTCGATGATGCTTATTATGTACTATGATTGATTCAGTTTTTCCTTATTAGTTGATTGCATCCATGCATTGTAATTTGAATATATTTCTTTTGGATTAGTTAAACAAAACCTATGGCGGACAATACCGGCAGAGAGGGAGAAGAGGCCCTATTCAATATCATACGCAATCCTCGCGGGCCAGATGATGATCAGAATGAAGAAGATTATGACGGCTCCGAATATCTAAACAACACCGGGGAGGGTGATATGATATTCGATCACGACGACCGAATTGATGAAGTCATGAACTATGAACATGACGAAGAAAATGTTGATCTTGAAACAACAAAGACTAGCGAGGTATATATATTTATATAAGCAGGCATCTGGTGATCATCACATGTTTTAAATGACTTGAAGATATATTAACGAATCGATCTTTCTTCTTTCAGCCATCCGGATCGAGCAAATCTTTAGGAAACAGGACGAAATGAGGCCCGAACAAAAAGTTGAAGGAGGGCGTAAAGTACAATATTGAGGCAATCAGACCTAATGGCGAACCATTAGCGCCTAAGAAGATTGCGGACAAGTTTGTTCGTCAGTGCAGAGTTCTTGTGAAGGACCTACTCCCGATCTCCCTTCGAGAATGGAGAGAGCCAGCAAAGCCATGTCCAGATCTTACTTTTGTCGACGACAGACAAAAAGGTCTGCTTTGGGATACTCTCATGGAACACTTCACCCTACCATATCATTTCACAGAAGCAGATGTGCAGAAAGTCAAGGACACTACTCTTAGGAAGATGGCGGTTGCATTCAAGAACCACAAGAATCGTGAATGGGACAAGTACGTCAAGGGAGGAAGGAAGACTCCAGTATTCGAGGGAACACTAGAGAAGCAAAGTGCTCATTGGGACGATTTCATGAAATTCAAGGATTCAGAATTAGCTAAGGAACGGTCGAGAATAAACAAGAAGAATGTCGAAAAAAGGATAAGTTCCATAAGCTGCGGCCAGGTGGCTACGCGGTGGCAATGCCTAAGTGGGATAAGTTTGAGAAAGAGATGGAGGATGCAGGTGTCACTCTGGTTACCAGGAGCTGGCCCCCCCAGGTGCAGGACTTGGTTCTATGCGCATGGGGGGAGTTGGACCCGAAGACAGGCAAAGTTTCAACGAAGGCATGTCTGAACGGAGCTGACGATGCACTAATTGTTGCAATAGAAGAGGCTCGAACGGGGGTGTTCCAGCCCAACAGAGAGAACGACGAGCTTACGCGTGCCCTGGGAAATCCTGAACACCCGGGAAGAACACGAGGCAAGGGCGCTATTCCATGGTATGAGGGGTTTTCGGACTGGAACACCGACTACAGAACCCGTGCGAGAAGGAAGATTGCGGAGGAGAAGAAGAGGAAGATGGAGGAGGAGCAGAGGAAGCTGGACTATGAACGCCTTCAAGGCCTAGAATCAAAGCACGCAGACTTGGCAGTCAAATTCCAGCGGCAGCAGGAGCAGATCGACTCACTTAGCCAGCAAAGGGGGTCTCAGCAGCTGCAGCGGCAAGCGGATGATCCAGCATTGGATAGCACCGCCCCATCCATGCCAAGAAGCAGCGTGGGTTCTGCCCCGGGCGACGCAATGCTGGATAGATACCCCGTGGATGACATCATGGAGAACACTAACTGCGAGCTACACTTCAAAATGAAGAACATATCCATGAAGGTGGCGGACGTTGTTGCTTTTACAAATCCCCCCGAGGCAACCTTCTATTGCAACCCGATTCCAACGGGCTATGCTCGTGTCTTGGTTGATGAGGTGGTGGACCCATATTTGGGCCTACATCTTGATATTCCTGGAGGTGACGACGAGCACACGTTGGGAGAGGCCATACATCGTGTCATCCTATGGAGAAAGGATTGCATCGTCTTTCGAAGGCCACCGACACCGCGTCACCCGACGCCTCGTCGAAGTCCGCCACCGAGTCAGCAGACTCCCGCTCCTGCAAGTCCACCAACGCGTGAGGCCACTCCTCCTCCTCCAAGTCCGGCAAAGTGTCAGGCCACTCCTCCTCCAAGTCCGACACAGCGTCAGACGTCCACTCCTCCTCCAAGTCTGGCACAACTTCAGGCCACTCCTCCTCCAAGTCCGGCACAGCTTCAGGCCACTCCTTCTCGTCCAACTCAGCCCCGTCAGCCGTCTCCGCCGCCTCAGCAATCGTAGAAGAGACACCCCGCAGCTATGGTGCGTAGCGGTATGAGTCGAGGTAGTACAGGAAGTACAGGCGGAGGCAAACAATATAAATATGGTCCAAGCCTCACTACTCCTCTTCCTCAAAGGGCTTACGACAGGACCGAGGAGCAAACCAATGCCATAGTGCGGGCAGAAGTGGACGCCCATTTTGGACCGAAACCGCCACCGCCGCCAAGGGAGAAAGTGCCTGCGGAAAAGATTGACCAGTTCATTCGTATGGCTCAACCACCAGCTCCCAAGCCTGTTGACACAGACTATGAGCGCCACATCAGGAAGTTAAATCGAGCACATCTACAGAAGGAGGCGAGCTTGAGCTCAAGCAAACAACAAGTAGCTGTCAAAAAATGCGGGAAAACCGTTCCCCAGCTGGGAGAACAGGCGGTGCAATCGATCCCCTCGCTTGTTGTGCCAACAACACGTGACAATACGTGCGCCCAATATTATTGTGGGCAAACAGTTTACGTTCCCGAGGTGGGCAATGTGGTAATAACCGAGGAGCATATAATGCATGCTGAAATTCTCAACATCACTGTTGGACAACTCCTCGAGATCGAGCCCATGCCTGTGCTTACAGAGGAGGAAATAAAACGGAAATATGTCCAGGGCGAACCTTTGGTCAAGCCAGACAAGGTCAAGAAGCTCCCAATGAGAATGTATGAATTGCATCAATGGTACATGGACATTACCAAGAGTTCCAATTGAGAGTCCCTCATGGTGGAAGTCAAGAAGGATCATTACTACCATCAGAAAGTTGTGGCCGCTGAGTATAATGAACTGTTTCAGTTATACAATCAAGACGCACTCGACAAATCTATCGTCAGTTGCTATTGTCTGTAAGTGATTTCTTTCTGTAATTTAAGTCTCAAGCTAGCTGTAGTGATCCTTTTGATCAATCATTACCTGTAATTATCCTCACTATATTCTTTTCTGTGGAATTATGCAGGATGAAGATGTATGAAATGAAAAAAAGTGGACGCTATGACCCAAACACCGTTAATGAATACACATGGAAAATAGATCCATATCATGAAAAGCATGTAGAGGACAGCATGCTAGAGTTCTTGAAGCGCCTCAAATACAATGAAGATATACTACTTCCTTACAACTTCCAGTGAGTCACACTGTCTTGTACTATAAAAATTCTCTGTTTTTGCCTACTAGCTAGCTACATGTTTTTGCTTACATTTGCCCGCTTAATTAAGACATGCAAACGTGTGTGCATGCAGATTTCACTGGATCTTGTGCCAGAACAGTTGAAATACTGGACTCACTACTCAAAGCAAATACTGACTATAACATCTTGTTTGGGATAGTCAACAGGTAATTTCAATCATTATTAACTTTATATCTCGGCCTATTTAGTTCGTCATTTCATGATATGAACTATTTAATAACCCCTTTATTCATTTTCTTTGTCGGCGGGCAGGGCTTGGGCAAGGTTCATTAGCGTCACTCTAGGCGAATGGAAACAAAAGCTGCAATGGTTTCGACCCAAGGTAAGTAATTAAGTAGTACTAGCTAGCTAGCTAGCTGCCATCTCTTTAATTGTCATGCTTGATTAATTATTATCTGATAAAATTCCATTCTCGTAAAGGCCCTGAAGCAGGCGCAGGGGACTGATCTGTGTGCATACTACGTTTGCGAGAACATTCGCATGATGGCGTCCAAAAGGAGCAGATCTCAAAGACAGGAATGGGTACGTTTGTCAAAACACTATTCACAATTTTTACACCATTATCGATATCTAGTCACACAACTAATACACATGCATATTGATCTACTTCTTAACAGTTCACAGAGGTGCGGGACAAGCTCCTAGAAACGGAGCGCGTACAAGCACTTCAAGAGGAAATAGCGAGATTTTTGCTCGACCCTCTCTCCTTCCTCTGGATCATGACAATTTGGTACTCAGAGCCTAGATTTCTTCCCACCACCCCACGCCGCCGCGGTTCTCATATTCTCTCGGTCGCCTGTAACATCCACCGGGTCAGGTGCAAGCCGCTCCGGTGAGTTTGCACAAAATCCTGCTCGGGGTTCGGTCGATTTGGAGCGAGACCACGGTGCCATCCAAACACTTGGCGCAGACCCACCGTGTTCTCGACGCGATGTCGGAGACCACCGACAAGCTGCAGAACTTGCTGGAGTCGGTCATCCACCGCCTCGATGCAAGCCAGAAGACGGCCGACAAGCGACCCCAGGCGCAGCTCTCCTACAACGAACAGGTCTTCATCGAGCTCAAGCACCTCTCCAAGCAGATCGATCTCACCCAGGCAGATGTGGATGAGGCGCGCAAGGCCGCGCCCATGGTCGACCCCCCCCCCCCCCCGCCGCGCACCACACTACCATGTCACCCTCAGGAATTTCGACGACGGCGGGCTCCTCTGCACCACCACCGCCCCCGTCATCTCGTCCCGTGCGTCCCCTGCTCTACACGGATGGAGCAGCCCAGCTGCCCTTTGCGCGGCTGGTCAACCATGGGTCGCCTCTGTCGCTCCAGCCCTCACCGACGGCTTTAGATCGAGAGCACGGGACATATCTCTACACCAAACCACCGAAGCATGATTTTCCGCGGTTCGATAGCAACGCCCCGCGCATCTGGCTCGAGTGGTGCGTCTCTTACTTTGAGCTGTACCGCGTGCCACCGCACAGCTGGGTCACCATGGCCTCGCTGCATATGGATGGCCTGACAGCGATGTGGCTACAGGGTCATCGTCAGAAACCTTCAGGGTTGTCTTGGGCAGCTTTTCGTGCAACAATGGCAGAGGAATTCGGGCCCGGGGAATTCAAAGCACAAATGCATGAGTTGGTTCAGTTGCGGCAGACTGGGAGTGTGCAAGAGTATCGTCAGCACTTCGAGACATTGATGTACCATCTTCTGTCTCTTGAGCCGCATTTGAGCGCGCAGTTTTTCATCTTTCAGTTCATGCTCAGGCTCAAGGACGAGCTTCGACTGGGCGTCCGCCTGTAGGCCCCCATCAGTATCACTCGAGCGGTCTTTTTCGCAAGAATTCAGGAAGAGGAATTGGAGAGACAACGCGCACAGCGCCAACGGATCGTACCAGTGGGTCGTCCACCTCCACAAGCAGCAACAACAGCCACCATTCCAGCCCGGGCAGCAGCACAACCACGCCCAGCAAACTACGACTTTGCTCGAGAACGATAGTTATGAGAATTCCGACGAGCAAATGGACTGTGTTTCCGCTGTGGGGATAAATACTTCCGCGAGCATCAGTGCAAAAGCACGGGACATATTCTGATGATCGAAGTGGGCTAGTTCGGAGAAATTCTGTCCGACGAAACCGTGCTCGCGCTGCAACTGCTGGATGCACCAGTGCAATAGGAACCAGAATACTGCTCTTTGAGTCAGCATGCCATGTCCGACGAGGAAGGGCTGTCCAGGATTCGCCTGTGCGCCCAAGTGGGTGATCAGATCATGCTGCTGCTGGTCGATTCGGGGAGTTCTCACAGCTTCATCAGTGAGAATCTCACCGCCCGAATTGCTGCTAAGACTGAACAACTCCCCCCTGTGTTAGTTCGTGTGGCGAATGGACAACGGCTGCTCTGCAACAAGCTATTGCGCAAATTGGCCTGGCAAGTTCCTGGTCACACCTTCAACACCGACCTTCGGGTGTTACCAGTGGGTGCCTACGATGGCGTTCTGGGGATCGACTGGCTCTCTCCCCACAGTCCGATGTTGTGCCACTGGCAACTGAAGATGATTCACTAGTCCCAGCCAACATTCAGAAAGTTCTGCGCGAGTATCAGGACATGTTTGCTGAACCAACAACCCTGCCCCCGCGTCGTCGGTATGATCACAACATCAACCTAGAGCCAGTCACTACACGCTCCGGTCCGGTCCCATGAGTCGAGTCGAAAGTAGTGATGCTATGTGTAGTTCTAAAACATTGATTGGCTCATGTTGTAATTAAACTTTAATGAATTGTATGTCTCTTTGGTTTGGACAGTCGTTCAACTTAGATGTAATCGATGCTATTTATTAGTAGGACCATGAATCGTGCTATTAATGTCTTGCTTTTCTCTTCCGATCCTTTTGTTGCATACTTATATATTGCTTATGTATTGTCTGTTGTTTGGCTTGTGCATAGAGATGTCGTCGTATGTCGTGTACAAGGGTAAGGTTCCCGGAGTCTACGAAGACTAGGAGGAGTGTTGGAAACAGGTTCACCGTTTCAGCGGTAACAGTTACAAAGGGTACACCACTAGGGCGGAGTCGGAATCTAGATACGCCCGCTATCTAGCGGGAGAGAGGAGGGAGCGTTGGAGGAACCGGATGAAGACCAGTTTCATCGCGATGATGCTCATCGTGATGACCACAGCTCTCGTCTATGTGATGGTAGTTTAGATGATCGATATCGACTTGTAATGTAAAGACAAACTCGCTACTCGCGGTCTCAAGACTTGTAATATTTTATCTTTGTTCGGTCTTTTGAATTCGGAGACTAATATGATGAATTGTATTTGGAGACTAATCTTCTATTGTATTCGATGAATCTGCTGTTGCTGTGTGGTGCTGTCTATATTCTGTCCAATAATATATTTTGTAACCTGTGCAAAAACTAGAAAAGTAAAAAAACCTAATATTCATACTAATGGCGCATCACCGCAAAGTGCGCCATTAGTATGCCAAAGGATACTAATGGCGCATCACTACACAGTGCGCCATTAGTATGCCAAAGGATACTAATGGCGCATCACCCCACAGTGCGCCATTAGTATGCCAAAGCACGTGGGTAAATATGCCCCCCTAGGAGGCATAGTAATGGCGCATGGTGGTCTATACTAATGGCGCACGGCGTGGTGCGCCATTAGTAAAAAATACTGGTGGCGTGGTACTAGTGGCGCACCAGTAGTACGCCATTAGTAGGCAAAACTGGTGCGCCACTAGTAGGCCTTTTTCTAGTAGTGACGGCAACATCGGTCTCGGGGTCTACCAGAGAGAAGAGGGGGAAGAAACAGTAAATATAGAGCAAACAATGCATCACAAGGCATAACATGACGACGGGCAGAGCTAGGGTTGCCCTAACATAGTACTACACGTTGCAGACGGAGGGGATAAACATCCGAGGATGAATTCCTGGCGTTAGGTGGATTTCGGACAGATGAAAGAGAGGGGACGGTTCCATGGTCATCATGCTAGGGACATGTGACAGGTGAATGGACCGTGCATTTGTATTCGTTGGATTTTTCTGAGCAACTTTCATATAGAAAACATTTTCATCAAAGTTAGACATTTTCTTATTTTCTAGATTTATTTTATTTATAGAAAATGATATATAATGTCAGCATGATGTCACAGTGACATCAGCAGGTCATCAGACGGCTCACCAGGTCAAATCTGACATGTGGGTCCAGCGAGACCCACATGTCAGCCTCTTCTAGCTTAACAGTGGACTAAACTAACCTAACATGGTTAATTAGCGGTGTGGGCCCCGGTGTTAGTGAATGTTTAGGTTAATCTAATTACTTCTGTTTACAAAAACATTTTCAGACTAATTAACAGAGGGGCCCCCACATGTTAGTGGCTGGGGCTGCCCAGTTAGCATGTTGACTGGGTCAACCCAGTCAGCAGGAGCCCGCGGGGCCCATTGGCAGCGACACAGGGAGGGCCGCGTGGCGGACAAGCCAGCAGGCGACGCTGGAGTCACTCTGGCGACCCTCTGGCGGTAGCTCCTTGCCGGAGTTGGCCGGAAAATCGCTACGGTGACCCCTTCTTCACGCGTGAGGCGGCGTTGGGAAGCTGGCAACGTCGCGCATTGGGGAGAGGTGCCAGTGGGCGCGGGGTTGGCCAAAGTTGGGCGTAGCGACAACGGCGGCGGCGCCGGCATCTGGGACTAGGCGGAAGCGGAGAAGCGCAGCTCGAGCGTGCAAGATGACGAGCAGGGCATCAGCTATGGGGCTCCATGAGCGCGCTCGGGCGGACGGGTGAGGCCGTCGTGGCTCGGGAGCTTGGTGCTCACAGCCATGGCGGTGGCCGGAGCATGGCCACGCGGCGGAGTTAACTTCGGGGCACGGGCGAGCTCGACTAGAGGAAGAGGAGGAGCGTGAGCTCACCAACGTTGCTGAGACGACCAGGGGGAGACGCGCGGCTGCCGGAGTCGTTGGCGAGGCGGCGGTGATCCGAGGAGGAAGAAGAAGGTCGGCCCAGTGATGGAGGGGCTTCCGGTTCCTGCTCGTGGGTGTGGACGATGATGCTGGCACGCGTGGAGCTCCAGGACGCGTCGAAGAGGGATGGGGCAGCGGTCGCCTCGGCGGACGCCGGTGGGCGGCGACAGGAGGCGCTCGGTGGAAGGGGATCTGGTGGAGGGGAAAGGATCTCGGCGAGAGGGGCGAGGTGAGTGGAGGCAGAGATCGAGGAGGCGGGGAGGCAATTGGGGAAGGGAGAGGGGAGCTCGAGGCGTCGGGGTTATCCCCTCGACGCCGGCGAGCTGGTGCGGAGGGGCGCGCTCGGCCATGCCCCCGGTCGGTTGAACAGGGGAGGAAGAGAGCGACCGGGCCAGGGAGGTGGGCCGCCTAGGATGGGGGAGTTGGGCCGGCCCAGGTGGGCTTGGCCCCAGGGGAGGTTTCGGTCCAGGGAGGGGTAGAGGGCCTCTCCCACTTTACCTTTCTTTTCTTTTCCTTTTTCTTTTCTCTTATTTTTTATCAGTAGCTTTTGCATTTTCTTATAGCCACAATTGACTTTGCAAAAATATGCTACTGACCAAAACAATTTCCTAGAATTGTGCAATGCCACAAAAAGATTGTGAGGCTTTTAAAACAGTTTGCGATTTTTATAAATTAAAAAGGCGTTTAATTTATTGCTTAGGTCACTGTTTTAAGTAGTTTAGGCCACTTAATCCCTTTGCAAAAATGTTGTTTCACAACCAATATTACCAGGAGAATATTTTACACATGATGAACATTTTAGTTTTCATGTTTGGGCATTTTGAATTTCACTCATAGTTTGAAAATGAATTCAACTGGAATTTGAAAGAACATGAGACAATAATGATCAGGCACATGTTTAGCAAAAAGATTAACTTAACCCCAGGGGGTACTGTAGCATCATTACACCGGGGTGTTACAAAATCGCACACAAATACATATGAAATTTATCAGAATAAAATGGCAGTCTATCTCCCATAGAGTTGCCACTGATGCTCAACAAGATCATGACGGAGCTGGTAGTGCGAAGCACTATGCATTGTTCTCAATCTTTTGGTAGGTCTCAAGAAATGTATTGATCTCACATGCGTCCCTAACATGATTCACATGGATACCAACATTATCATAGCGAAATTCTAGTTTAAATCCCTCTTATCCTCGAGGATCATCTTGTGTAGAATTACACATATAGTCATGATGTTTCTGAGGGACTTCTTATCCCGGAAGCGAGCAGGACCTCAAAAAATGACAAACCGAGCTTGCAACACATCAAATGCCCTCTCAATATCCTCTCGGCATGCTTCTTGTGTTTGGGCAAGAAAATTATGCTTCTTGGTTTTCTGGCCACTTATGGTCTTCACAAATGTTGACCATGGAGGATAAATACTAGGGGCAAGATAGTACCATGTGGTATAGTCATGTTCATTGACATTATAGCTTTTTTGCGGGGTCCATTGACAGTATAGCTGCAAGCCGGAACTTTTCCACTAGCTAGCTGAGCAAAAAGAGGAGATCGCTGCAACATATGGATATCATTGAGCGACCCCGATAATCCAAAAAAGCAATGCCAAATCCACAAGCTGTGTGAAGCGCCCACGACTTGGAGCACATTAGTTTGTTTATGTTTGTGGTCGGTGTATTGCCCCACCCAAGCCACCAGGCAGTTCTTCCACCTCCAATGCATGCAACCCACACTTCCAAGCATGCCCAACCATCCTCTTTCTTCATTAATCGCCATCAACTTATTTATGCCCCCCACATTTGAAGCTCAAAAATAATCCAGATCAATATCTTCGCAAACATCTGAACGCATTTGTGTGTGGAATTTTTTTCCAATGCAAAGATACTCATCGGTGTAGTCAGCCGGAACGCCATATGCAATCACTCTCATTGTTGCCGATATTTTTTGGTATGAACTAATCCCAAGCTTCACCTATCCGAACAAAAAGAGACCTACGTATTCGATATCGCCTATGAAAAATATGAGCCGGATATGTCGGTACCTTGGCGAAGTAGTCCTTAATGAGCATGTTGTGGCCAAGAGCTCAGTTGGGCAGAATGCAAAGCCGGCCAACCGTCCATACGCGGTGCTTTACCTTCGGGACGGCTTCAAATATGTCAATGGGATGCAATAAAATTAGGTGGTCGACATCGTCGTCCAAAATCTTCTCCTCCATGTCTCAATCATCTAAGAAATAAGTCCACACCTAAGATTTTTGTAAAATATCACGGTTCCTAATATTAAAACAACAAATGGGCTTCAAATTACCTTCACGAAAGTAATTTTGTCGGCTGGAATACAGTCAACCGCCCCTTTCTTCTCCGTTGCCGACCGAAGCAATTCACCTGACCTCTTCTTCACCATGGATCCAAATCCGCGGCGCTGGCAAGCACGGTTGCACCTCTGTTAATTCCGCGGCTCAGCAGCGTCTGGGTCAGACGAATCCGTCTGGTACGAGGCTGCGCGGTGAGCTCCGGGGTGGATCCACGCGTCGGCGCCGTCCGCTACCACGTGGGGGGAAATGGGCACCCCCTGCCTCCAAAATCGGTGGAGAAGGTTTGGCAGGGGGCGGAGGCGGGGGTGCTACTCGATGTCGTGGGGCAATGGGGGTAGCAATTTACGGCACGGAGATGCGCCAGCGGCAACGGCTGTGGCCTCGCGGGTGCGAGCTGAAGTTTCCTTCATGCCAAGGAGTGGGTGGGATAGAGAAACCGACAAAAAGGCGGGGTGTAGATATGACGGACGCGGTCCAAAAATTACGGGATCCCGCAAAAACAATTACCGGACGTCCCAATATAGTGTCTTGCGCGTGGGCTGTACGAAGCATTTTTCTCACTTTGGGCTGATGGAGCCACGTTGTGGGCTTGATAGCTTTTTTCTTTTTAGTAACTTGTGGGCTTGATAGCTGGTTGCTTTTGGTCCAGGCGGGAGGGCTCTTTGCACATTCGTGTGGGCTTTTGTTCTAAAAATAATAATTCGTGTGGCCTTTATACCTGGCTACTACTTTGGTCTACAAGGAACCGGGAGGAGTGACACACTCAGCTTCTCTCTCCCGAAGAGAAAAAAATAACGCGTTGTGGCACTGTAACCCTATCATCTTCCCCAGATCCATCTCATCGGCTCTCACCCTCTTGATTTTCTCCACCAAATCCCTTTCTATTAATCTCCACACTACACTATGCCGTCTCCGACTCATGGTCTCCTCCATCAACGCATCCTATCAAGATCCAGTCCCATTCTCGCTATCCTTCGATGCATACAATGACACCGTTGCTAAGCATGTTCAGTTGTATGCCGTCTAATTGCGAGCTCCCTCAAAAGTTATGGACAGAAAAGCGCATAAACTGCTCGCCCTTGCTCTTGAACATCTCCAAGTTGAAAGGCCAAAGACCATCATGGTGAGTGACACAATCCATCTGATTTGTACATATGATCTTTGGTTCCAAACAATTTTTTTAATTATCCCTCTCACTTCCGTGGCATGACAAGTTATAGGGGATCACACAGTTTGCAAGCTATTTGTTAGCTCAAACTACTAGTGCAGTCTATAATGGAGGATTGACCGAAGCACTGCAGCTAGTGCAGTCTATAAAACGCGCACACACATTCACTCGAACGGAGTACTACTTGAGGCTGCTTGCCTTGTATTAAAATTGGAATGGCCTGATTATAAACCGATGGGCATCAGCCCTTTATATAGTTGTACATACCGACTTAGATAGGTCATGGCTGATGTATTAGATGTTCCTAGCTCACTGCTTACGTACTACTCGCTTGCAAGCTGAATTAGTTTGCAAAAACGTCTTACATTATGGGGTGGAGGCAGTAGATTTCTTAGCTACTAAGCTACAATTGCTCTTGCTAGTAAAACAAATTTTACTGCTGCCGACATGCGGCCATGCATGTGTCGTAGACAGGGGTGTTGGCTAGCACACGGAGTTTTTTATATCCTCGATTGTTTGCTCAAATGCATCATGATTGATTAGTTTAACTATGGGCTTGTTCTTGGAGGTGTGCGTAAATCATTACCGATGGTGTTGTCACGGAAATAGAATCTAGCCGGTGTGAAACCCACATATAACCTCAAGACATAGTTCATGTTGTACTTTTTTATCTCATGTTTTATCCCCCCCCCCCCCCCCACTTGCTTATATTCTTCTTTCTCCATGCAGCAGCTGCATAGCACACATTGCTTCACGCGAACTACGACCATTCACAGGCGCTAGCAAATATCAACATGTTTATTAAGTTATTGAGCCCACAAGCAAGCCTGTTATTTTCTTTGCCGGTTCTAATGAGATTCTCTTTTTCACGGTTACCATTTGCATTTTCTGATGTTTAATGATGTGATGTTCTTAGCAATAGATCTCAGGGGTAATGAAGTACTCGTTGTCATTTTTAATTCCGTTTTGCATTAGCCATTAGCTAAACGCGGCAATGAAGATCAAGAAATGTGTTGCACCCTTTCTCATCTAAAAATAAACTTTTTTATAACATAATCTATATATTTTCATTTCAGTTTGTACCTTAGTGCATCTACCCTGATTGATGATGTCTACTACCACTAGTAGAAAAAGGACCTAATGTGAGACACATTAGTGCCGGTTTGATTTTAGCCCGGTACTAATGGTACCATTAGTGCCAGTTCGAACGGCTATGCATTAACGCCAGTTCGTGTTGAACCTTTAGTACCGGTTCGTGCCACGAACCGGTACTAAAAGGGTGATGGCAGGCTGGCGTCAGGCCGGGGCCCCACGATCACCTTTAGTACCACGAACCGGTACTAAAGGGTCTGACCTATAGTACCGATTTGTGAGACAAACCGGCACTATAGGGCACTATAATACTAGTTATACGTTTTTTTTCGACATCGTATGCAAAAGTTATAGCCGTTTTACATTTTCCCTACACTTTTTGCAAAACATGTCTAAATTTAAGTTTTCAAATTTTCCTAACTAGTAGATGTAGTAATATAACTACCTCTCGAAGGATTTTATTTTTTCAAGTTTTTATCATTTTCTTTTGATTTTTTCAGAACTGAAATGGCGACACAATAGGGGGGGGGGTACAGTTTGAAAATTGCGCTATAGTGCCGGTTTGTGTCACAAACTGGTACTATAGGTCAGACCCCGATCGTGGGACCCCGGCCTGACGCCAGCCTGCCATCACCCCTTTAGTACCGGTTCGTGGCACGAACCGGTACTAAAGGTTCAACACGAACCGACATTAATGCATAGCCGTTCGAACCGGCACTAATGGTACCATTAGTACCGGGCTATAATCAAACCGGCACTAATGTGTCTCACATTAGGTCCTTTTTCTACTAGTGAATGTCACCTCAAGTATCCGTTGGTATGATTATACGATATGCATCACACAATCTTATATTCATCTATTCAAACCAACACAAAGTACTTCAAAGAGTGCCCCAAAGTTTCTACGGGAGAGTCAAGATGAAAACGTGTGCCAACCCCTATGCATAGGTTCATGGGCGGAACCCGCAAGTTGATCACCAAAACATACAACAAGTGGATCAATAGAATACCCCATTGTCACCACGGGTATCCCACGCAAGACAAACATCAAGTGTTCTCAAATCCTTAAACACTCAATCCGATAAGATAACTTCAAAGGGAAAACTCAATCCATTACAAGAGAGTAGAGGGGGAGAAACATCATAAGATCCAACTATAATAGAAAAGCTCGTGATACATCAAGATCGTATCACCTCAAGAACACGAGAGAGAGAGAGAGAGATCAAACACATAGCTACTTGTACATACCCTCAGCCCCGAGGGAGAACTACTCCCTCCTTGTCATGGAGAGCGCCGGGATGATGAAGATGGCCACCGGAGAGGGATTCCTCCCTCCGGTAGGGTACCGGAATGGGTCTAGATTGGTTTTCGATGGCTACGGAGGCTTTTGGTGGCGGAACTCCCGATCTATTCTGCTCCCGAAGTTTTTAGGGTATATGGGTATATATGGGAGGAAGAAGTACGTCGGTGGAACTCCGGGCTGTCCACGAGGCAGGGGGCGCGCCCCCACCCTCGTGGGCAGCCCGGGACTCTCCTGGTCCAACTTTGATACTCCGTGGGCTTCTTCTGCTCCAAAAATAAGTTCCGTGAAGTTTCAGGTCAATTGGACTCCGTTTGATTTTCATTTTCTGCGATACTCTAACAAAGGAAAAACATAGAAACTGACACTGGGCTCTAGGTTAATAGGTTAGTCCCAAAAATCGTATAAAATAGCATATAAATGCATATAAAACATCCAAGGTTGATAATATAATAGCATGGAACAATCAAAAATTATAGATACGTTGGAGACGTATCAGCACTCCCAAGCTTAATTCCTGCTCATCCTCGAGTAGGTAAATGATAAAAACATAATGTAGTTCTCTTTATTGTGGCAAGAATATTCAGATCCATAAGATTCAAGACAAAAGTTTAATATTGACATAAAAATAATAATACTTCAAGCATACTAACCAAGTAATCATGTCTTCTCAAAATAACATGGCCAAAGAAAGTTATCCCTACAAAATCATATAGTCTGGCTATGCTCTATCTTCACCACACAAAATATTTAAATCATGCACAACCCCGATGACAAGCCAAGCAATTGTTTCATACTTTTGATGTTCTCAAACTTTTTCAATCTTCATGCAATATATGAGCGTGAGCCATGAACATAGCACTATAGGTGGAATAGAATGGTAGTTGTGGAGAAGACAAAAAGGAGAAGATAGTCTCACATCAACTAGGCGTATCAACGGGCTATGGAGATGCCCATCAATAGATATCAATGTGAGTGAGTAGGGATTGCCATGCAACGGATGCGCTGGATCTATAAATGTATGAAAGCTCAACAAAAGAAACTAGTGGGTGTGCATCCAACTTGCTTGCTCACGAAGACCTAGGGCATTTTGAGGAAGTCCATCATTGGAATATACAAGCCAAGTTCTATAATGAAAGATTCCCATTAGTATATGAAAGTGACAACATAGGAGACTCTCTATCATGAAGATCATGGTGCTACTTTGAAGCACGAGTGTGGTAAAAGGATAGTAGCATTGCCCCTTCTCTCTTTTTCTCTCAATTTTATTTTTTTATTTGGGCCTTTTCTTGGCCTCTTTTTTTCGTCCGGAGTCTCATCCCGACTTATGGGGGAATCATAGTCTCCATCATCCTTTCCTCACTGGGACAATGCTCTAATAATGATGATCATCACACTTTTATTTACTTATAACTCAAGAATTACAACTAACACTACTAGAAATACCACTACTAATGGCGCACCTAATATGGCCATTAATGGCGCATCACTGGTGCGCCATTGATAGCACGCCATTAGTAATTTTTACTAATGGCGCACCAGCTGGTGCGCCATTAGTATCTGGTATACTAATGGCGCACCACCTGGTGCGCCATTAGTATATGCGAGGGTGCGCCATTAGTATGCCTCCCAGTTGGCATGTATACCCAGGTGCTTTGGCATACTAATGGCGCACCACCTCTGGATGCGCCATTAGTAACCGCAGCATACTAATGGCTCACTACCCGGTGATGCGCCATTAGTATGCACTGTCATACTAATGGCGCACTGTCGTGTGATGCGCCATTAGTATGAATATTAGGTTTTTTTTTGTTTTTTTATTTTCTGTTTTTTGCACAGGTTACAAAATGTATAATTTGACAAAATATAGACAGCACACATCAACAATAGATTCATCAAATACAATAGAAGATTAGTCTTTGAATACAATTCATCATATTAGTCTCCGAATACAATTTATCATAGTAGTCTCCGAATTAAAAAGACCGAACAAAGATAGAACATTATATTACAAGTCTCGAGACCGCGAGTAGCGAGTTTGTCTTTGCATTACAAGTCGATATCGATCATCTAAACTACCATCACATAGAAGAGAGCTGCGGTCATCACGATGAGCATCATCACGATGAAACTCGTCTTCATCCGGTTCCTCCAACGCTCCCTCCCCTCTCCCGCTAGATAGCGGGCGTATCTAGATTCGGCCTCGGCCCTAGTGGTGTACCCTTTGTAACTGTTACCGCTGAATCGGTGAACCTGTCTCCGACACTCCTCCCAGTCATCGTAGACTCCGGGAACCTTACCCTTGTACACGACATACGTCGGCATCACTATGCACTAGCCAAACGAAACATTAGTACCAATTCACAGACAATACATAAGCAATATATAATTATGCAACAGAACGATCGGAAGAGAAAAGCAAGACATTAATAGCATCGATTACATCTAAGTTGAACGACTCTCAAAACCAAAGAGACATACTACAAGTTCATTAAAGTTTAATTACAACATGAGCCAATCGATGTTTCAGAACTAGACAACTCGACTCAAGGGACCGGAGCGTGGATGAAGCCGCCGTCTATCGTGGGAGTCATGAAAGAACGGGCGTTGTCATCCTGCATTTGTAGCATTGTGTCGATGTCACTGTTGGACGGTTGATTTCTGAGGTAGAACTGCCCCGAGGTACGAAGGACATCTTGATGGATGATTTCCGCAAACTCCGACTGGATGCGAAAGAATTCTTGTCGGAGGTCCGCGTCCTGGATTGCCGACACGCTCGCGGCCCAATCTTGGAGTTTACTCGGTAGCAGAAGTTGATGATGGTCCCGTACGATCGCCCGCATGTGATGGATGGCGTAGTAGGCACCCTTCTGACCGCCAGGCGGCTGCTTGACGCAGCAGAACGTCGTATTGTGGGAGAACACGTGCTTGCCGTACTTACGAATAGGCCTGGTGAAGGTGCCTCCAGATTGGGCGTAGCCGGGGAGAACATCATCAAGAACCTTCTTGACATTTGTGTAGTCTACGTTCGACTGACGGTCCGGGTCGAAATACGTGGCCATGGAATATTTGGGGCTTAGGAGGATGAGCGTGCAACGTGTGTCACTGCAGAAAACACGGAATGTTAAAAGAAAAACGATCGAAAAGTAAGAATTCATATGTTACGGGCCGGTTGGGGGAGGACTTACTCGGGAAAGTAAGGCACGAGGAAGTTATCCTTATCTTGGTTTGCCAGAATGACGCCTTCGAGGTAAGAACTCGCGACTTGCCGGTCCCCAGCGCTGCCCAAGATCTTGGCACGCATGTAGAAGGGGTCGACTATCACGATGTCCGGGGTCTTGTCGCGAATGATCCGCATCTCCATACTCAGCGAAAATAGCCGAACGAAGGTGTAGTGCAGCGGATGAAGGTTAAACATAGCAAAGATGTCATCAAACCGCAGGACGATCGTACCCCCGATGTCGCCATCCACAAAGCCCTTGCCCTCTGGCACCTTGGCCACGAAAACCGGGTATGCCACATCCTTCTCTCTGAGACGCCGCTTCTCCAAAGAAAGAACACTGTCGTGCAGACTCCGCATAGCACCGGTTGCAGCATTGAGCATATTTGGTGGTAGCATCGCCCTACCCGCCACATGCACCCTCCTCGAGATATCCTGCGGTGAAGGTGGCCCGTCCTGAGCACGGATCGTACTCGGTGCCGGCTGGCTCTCACCCTTCTTAGTCTTTCTTTTGCGTGCCTTCTTCTTCTCCTGTAATGGGACCGAGTTCTGCTCACAGACCGCCTTCTTGAGTGTGTTGGGGCTGATAATATTTCGCACCTCGCCTATCTGAGGCTCAGTGAAGTCGGCAGCTGGAGGCGTCTCCTGAGAGCTGAACGCCAGACGGCGCCTGTTGCAACTTGGCTTCTCCGCGGTACGAGCTAGATCGCACACGTCTTTTGTTGGGTTTGGTTCTTGAGAAGGAGGCCCCATGAAGTCGCCATCGTACCCATGCTCGGCAAAGTACTGATCGACGTTGCCAAATGTATCATCGTCGTCGTCGTCGTCGTTCTGATCCTGTGCCATATGCATGTTTGGATCCAGTGGCATAGGGATGTCTGGCACCGTTACGGCGGTCTTGCCATGGGGCCGACTTGGCGCCGGCACGACTGGCGGTGTTGTCTTTGGGGTGGTGTCCCCCGCCCCCAAACGAATCTGGCTCTTCGGCCAAAGCAGGGGCCAGCTCAGGCAGGCGCTGAGGGTCATCACATCATCATCGTCGGCCCCGACGGGTCGAATCGGAGGTAACAAGTCGTCGCAGCCTGGCAGCACCCGAACCAGTTGAACCCTAAACAAGTTGGGTGGCATCTGGGTACCGTGGAACAAGGGGTTGCCCGGTTGAACGATTTTGCTCTTGGCGACATCGACCAACTCGTTGTTCACGAAGTGGAGGAGAGTGCATAGAACGTCGGCGGCGCCCTGCGAAAACATGTAGGGCGTCAGGGATGCCCAGTCAAAGGCAAGGAGATGAAGTCCTCAGCCGAGAGAGGCTTAATTAGTTACCGTGATGATGGCGTCGAGCTCGGCTAATGTCGAGGCACCGCCAACGGCGGGCGTGCAGTTGACGGAGCGGCCGCTTGCTGAAGAGGTGCCGGCCGGCGTACACCCGGGTGCATTAAGCTCCCGTGCCGGCGTCGGAGACACCAATGCCGCCTCCGCCGGAGACACCAATGGCCCCGCCATCGCATTATGCGAGTTGCTGGCCGTGAAGCTAGGAATCGGGGGCGGCCCCTGTTGGCCGCCCGCAATCCACGCACTCAACCCCGAGATCAAGGTAGGCACAAGGGCGGTGATCGTCGCTCCGAGTCGTTGTTCCACTTGCTCTTGGACAATCTCCGGAATCCGCGCCACCTGTGCCTTGAGTTCTTGAACCTCTCGCGCCTGGCTTTCCGAGCTGGTCTTTTTCTCCTTCCGCACACTAGCGGTATAGTATGACCCCCATTTTGTCGACAAGCCTTTGCCGGCCACACGACCAGCTGACGTCGGCTTACTGAGCTTATCCTTGTTCTTCATTATATTCAACCCCCTATTTAGAGTGGTGTCCCAAGGGTTGCTCTGAGTCGACCCCGCGCTACTGCTTTCAGTCGCCTGCGGAAGGAATGTGAACTATTTAGAAATTCGGCTTCATTAATTAGAATGCAACCATATGGAGCTAATTACGCGGGGGTGTATTCCTCACCAGAACAAGCTCAAGCTGCCTGGTCTTCGGATCCGTGGTAAGCTCCTTTGTTTTCGGGTCCTTCTTGTACCGGGCCCTGACAAAGTTCCTGGTCTGCTTGTCACCGTATTTATCGAAGAGGGGCGGTAGGCCTTGCTCGGCACGGTCCGCCTCCTCCTTGTCCCATATAGGCTCCGCCACTCTGTAACCGCCGGGACCGAGTGTGTGTTCCCCTATGTTCAGCTCCCGCATTTGTTTCCCCCACTCACTTGATTGGGAGCTTGCGGTGCTCGAGCAATTGATCTTGAAGTCGTTGTAGTCATCTTCGGTGATCGAAGGATTTTTCTCCTTGATCTTCTCATAACTCTCACCTTTCTCGATCATTCTCTTCACATTGCTTTTCCAAGTAGACAGGGCCTTGCTCATCTTCGTGAGGGCAGCATTGTTCACTTTATTCCCTTTGAGGCTTGTGTTTTCGAATTCAGCGGGGAACTTGTATCGTTCGTGCAGCTTCGTGAAGAGGAGGTGGCGCAAATTCCCCCGGTCAGGATGCCTCAGGTTCTCGGTGTTGATCGAGACGGTGCTCCGGACAATGCACCCGAGCTGAAGCGAGTACCCCTTGACTATTCGTTCGGGCGCCGTTGGATTCCCGTTGGAGTCCACTTCAGTAACTTCCTCCTTGAGGGTGCGGAGCACGATCGGGCGCCGGTCCTTCCGTTGCCTCTTCGGCTGGCTGCTATCTGTGCGTGCGCCGCCATCATCAGTGGTGGCATCCTCGGCGGCACCATCAGTGGTGGCATCAGTGTGGTCATCCTCGGCGGCACCATCCGTGGTCTCAGGATCGGTGGGGAAGGCGGCGGCCTCATACAAGTGAGGTTGTTCCTCCATCTCCTGGGACAGCTCCCAGAATGCCTTGCCGCCCGAACCCCCGGCCTCATCGTTGTGGGCCATGTTTCTCTCTAAATAGAAACAAAGTTTGGTCAAAAAGTTGGTTATTGTCAAGGAACAAGATCATGGTCTCATCATTTAGGGTTTGTCGACACCGAGGCATCCTAAAATCTAAGCTTTTATCATTGAGGGTTTTTCGACGCCAAGGCACCCTAAAAGCCTAACTTTTCATCATTTCGGTTTTTATCGACACCGAGGCACCCTAAAAGCCATGCATTAGTCACAAGTACGCCGGGGCACTTGATCCTACTTAATTAACTACTAAGATACCCCGGCCCATGCATTAGTCACAAGTACCCCATATGTCCTATTTTTAGCAAAGTCATGCTAAAATTCACGGAAAATTTCAGCATGACCTTTGCTGAAAATAGGACATATGGAGTACCCGAATTTGCCGGAACGGAAGTTAATCGACATTCCGGCAAACTCAAGGGCCTCTCGGGGTACCTGCAAAATCATCACGACACGATGGTCGGAGACAAAACCCAGCAAACTAGCAAAATCATCACAAATTGTTTTCTGTTAAAGATGATCATCATCTTTACAAGTCTTTCTCAATGTGATCACAAGTAATTCAGAGGCATCACAAGTAATTCAGAGCATCACAAGGCATTAGTAGTTCAGTACATGAACAAGTTTTACAAACCCAGATAAGAACAAGTGAATTCTAGTCCCATTGACACTCCTGGTTTTCTACAAACACCAAGTACTAGGGCACACAAAAGTTCTGAAATTTGTGTGCCTAACTGAATTAACTGAATTTTCAGTAACCGAATGAACTGAATTTTCAAAACTGCAAGAATACAATCGAGAAAAATCCAACAGCACTAGAACTGAGCTGATTGACAGTAGTTTTGTTCACTGTTATGTTGGCCTAACTGGATGTTGGCTATCTTTTATAGTGTCTCTGTTACATGCCAGTTTGGTCATTGCTAACTTTTGATATGTTGTGTTTCTGACATATCAGAATCGGATATCCAAAAGAAGAAACAATATAATTTCTAACAAATCATTAGCCTGTTTGCTTCAAAAATAACAGTTCCTGTTGAGATTCCTGGGATCCAATCCCAACCAGTCCATTTGATTAAAATGACTGGATTACTGGAATGAGAATACCAAAAGAACAAGATATAGTCTACAAAAAAAAGAAAGAATACAGCCAATCCCCATCACTGTTTTCCCCTCTGGTTCAACCCTCTCACCATTTAAAGCAAAAATCTATATGGACCATCCATTCCTAGTTTGCATAAGTATCTAGTTTTAATTTACCTTCACAAGAGCACCAATAACACCCAAGCTGGTAAGCCTCAAGTACTCAAAAGGTCTTGTCTTGCTGGTAGTATTCAGGAACGGGTACAGGTACAGTGGGATGTGAGCTGCAAAGGAAAAAGAAGAAGACTTAATTATTAACCACTGCTAGTTAAGATTTACTTATTCTGTAAAGTCACCAAAATGAGGAAAGCTTTTTAACAATAAACAATGGAAATATTTAAGACTTGGCATAGAAACAGCAGCGCTCAGTACCATGGACAACCACCCTTACTTAAATAACAAGAACTACACAAGTACATATGTACTCTTGCCATTGCGACTGAATTTAGAACAGTGCAATAACTGTAACCTACCTGGAGCAGTGCAGCAACAGTGCCAAAGGAGTGCCACAGCAGTGGAGCAAGGTCTTGAAAAATCTCTCGTTTCTGAAAGAGGAAACTGAGAAACAGATTAGACAATGAATTTTCACCTCCTGCATCCCAGATTTGCAGCCACACTTTAAATGTTAAAGTAAAATAGCTCTATGTATCAACTGTCCAGTTTGGAATATTGTCTTTGGAAAGTTGATGTTTCACTAAGAAAAGAAGGGTCTGTCTAGGACACATTTATGTCACGTCTAACCTTGTGTCCACTATGTTTGTGGTGTATTTTTTTTTGCCCCAGCTTTTTTTTTGTTCCTTGTTGCTGCGTTATTTGTGGGAGCTTAGATGTGACATCCTTAGAAAACATTTAGATGTGAATTAGACAAACTCAGAAAAGAATGACGATGCTTGCATTAGTGGATCATACCATGGGTTCACACTTTTGGTAGATAAAGAAGTGACAGAAAAAAATACTATACTAAGTAAACTTCATCACTTATCTAGATAATCTGCAGAAGTAGAACAGATTGTTTCTAACCTATAAATGTCTTCCTATATAGTTTAAACTGTTTAGATTTCCTAACACCACCTCCTGATAAGTTTGCAAAGTCATCAATAGGACAGGATTTCACAAAGTTCACACCCCCGCCCCCCTGTCCTTGAACAGGGTATCTCCACCAGATACTATAATTAAATGTGCATAGCCGAATACCCCTCCAGCCTGCTCCAGCACAAAAATATTAATTGGAAGTTCACTTTTACCAAGAAACAAATACATCAGGAAGCAGGGGATATTAACAAAAATGCGCTTCTTGTGGTATTCACTCCTGAGAGATTGTATATGATAACTGCAGTATTTACCATTTTATTCAGGGGTACTATAACAGAAATGGGCACGTCTCTTGTTGTATTCAATCCTAACAGAACAACATATAAGATAACGGCAGTACTTTCCACTTTAATCAGAGCAAGCAGAACTAAAATGGATACAGTTATCTGATGCACACACCGAACTGCCATCCGAGTGTGTCCAACAGAGATCGGCAACCATTCCCGCTACGGATGCTAATAACAGGTAAACCATAGCACATGTTTAAAGAATGTATCATAATAAAAGCTACAAAAATCACATACCAAACCCTACTTGCTTTCGCTACATATCTACAAGTCTACAGCAAGCTAAAGGACTGCACAAAATCACCCAATTTTCTTCATACTCCAGATATGAGCAGGCAGAGTTGCACTAAATTACCAAACACCACAAGCAAGTCATAGAATCGCCCTAAGGAGATCGGAGAGCAACATTTCCATACCAAGCACGGATCAAAGGATCTATACCCTATAACCTTAGATCACCACGTGCGCGGGTGGGGTTAGGGTTACCTCCTCGTAGAGAGGCAGGGGTCGAGGCGGCGTCGGGGCGGCGGGGTCGGGGCGGCGTCCGGGCGGCGGGGTCGGGGCGGCGTCCGGGCGGCGGGGTCGGGGCGGCGTCCGGGCGGCGGGGTCGGGGCGGGGTCGAGGCGGCGTCGGCGCGGCGTCCGGGCGGCGTCCGGGCGGCGAGGAGAGGGCGAGGGAGGGCGAGGGCGAGGGCGAGGGCAGCGGCGGCGGCGGCGGTGGATCGAGAGGGAGAGAACTGGCGAGGGGGAGAGGGAAGGGGGGATCGGGCGAAGGGGGGATTGGGCGAAGGGGGATCGGGCCACAATACTAATGGCGCACCTCACCGTGGTGCGCCATTAGTACTTTTTTTTATTTCAACTCGAGCCAAAAGGTTATGTACTACCAGAACCTATCCACGTCAAGCCCACTCTACTAGCTCGACTGGTCAGTAGCCAGTTCTCACACCAGGAGGTCCTGGGTTCGACTCCCAGGCTCCACAATTTTTTTTATCATTTAAAAAGCTGTTTGATACTTATTTATGTTTAAATATGTTCAAACTTGTTTAAATAATAACAGTAATATTTTTTTATAAGACAGTAGCATTTAAAAAGCTGTTTGATACTTATTTTTTTTATAAGACGGTGCGCGGGGTGCGGGGGGTCGGCGGCGGCGGTTGGGTAGGGGAATCGAGGGTGCGGTGGGTCGGCGGCGGCGGCCGGTGGACTTGGGGGGTGCTCGGCGCCGAGGGGGACCGGATCTGGCGAGGTGGGATAGCGGTCGAGATGGAGGGGGATCGAGGTGGGCTCCACAAATTTTTTTTAGCATTTAAAAAGTTGTTTGATACTTATTTGTGTTTAAATATGTTCAAACTTGTTTAAATAATAACAGTAATTTTTTTTTATAAGACAGTAGCATTTAAAAAGCTGTTTGATACTAATTTTTTTATAAGACGGTGCGCGGGGTGCGGGGGGTCGGCGGCGGCGGTTGGGTAGGGGAATCGAGGGTGCGGGGGGTCGGCGGCGGCGGCCGGTGGACTGGGGGGTGCTCGGCGGCGAAGGGGGCCGGATCTGGCAAGGTGGGATAGCGATCGAGATGGAGGGGGATCGAGATCGAGTGTCCATGAAATTTAAAAATATTCATGATAGTTCAAAAAGTACCCATGAAATACAATCGAGAAATGAAGGCTACGATTTAAATACAATCGATCTTAGCTAGCTATCTGTTCACAATCTTCTTGCCCTTCTTTTTCGCAAATGGAGTTCTTCTGTGGAACGGACGTCCTTTAGGTAGGGTGGTCCTGCTTCTTCTTGTGGTGTATGCTGCTACTTCATCATCGTCGTCATGTTCGATCCTCGGGTCGCCGTACTTGTCGAAGTCTTGCTCATTGGCTACTCCATCCATTCCGATGATCTTCCTTTTGCCTCTCCTCACGACAACACGACTGGGCTTTGGCGGGTCGGTAATGAAGAAGCATTGGTCCACTTGGGAAGCCAGTACCCATGGCTCATTTTTCGCGGTGACGTTTGCGCCCGCGGTCTTGGATTTGGCTTCGGGTATAACCATGGTGGTGAAATACCGGTCTTCTTTTATGACGTTCTTGGCCCATCTGACACGGAACATCGGGACCTTCTCTCCAGCGTAGCTCAGCTCCCAGATCTCCTCGATCCTTCCGTAGTATCTGTCCTTGTCGTTACCAGTGTAGGATTCCATCGTTACCCCGGAGTTCTGATAACCATCGCTCTTCATGTCCTTGGCCTCGGTGTAGAATGTGTAGCCGTTGATATCGTACGCCTCATAGGTCATCAGGTTGTGTTCGGCGCCCTGTGACAAGGCGAATATGAGTTGTTCTTCCGCGGAAGAATCCTCATGTAAAGGGTACGACAGAAGCTTATGCTTGAACCAACGCGTGAAACATGAGTTGTGCTCTTTGAGTATATCTCCGTCCGTCCTCTGTTGGCCTCGGTCATTGTACGTCTTTTTAATAAAGGTTTTGTGCTCTACCAACCAAGGATCGACCACGTCTATGTGTTGTAGCGCGACTAGGTTTGCTCTTTCAAAGTCGGCGAGTCGACCCTCGAAGTCGACATGCATTTCGCGGCGACCCTCACGGTGACCCCATCCAGCGAGCCTGCCGAGGTGCCTGTTGACGGGCAGACCAACGGGGTTCTCGATGCCTAGATAATTCGTGCAGTAGGAGATGCACTCTTCGGTCAGAAAGCCCCTGGCTATGCTTCCTTCTGGACGTGACATCTTGCGAACGTATCCTTTGATGACACCATTCATCCTTTCGAACGGCATCATGCTGTGCAGGAATGTCGGCCCGAGTTGGATGTTATCCTCTACTATATGGACCAGCAGATGCACCATAACGTCGAAGAATGCGGGCGGGAAGTACATCTCAAGCTCGCATAGTATCACCACGATCTCTTCCTGTAGCCTTCTGAGTTGCCTCACGCCAATCGACTTCCGAGAGATGACGTCGGAGAAGTTGCATAGGCCAAATAGCGTTTCACGGACGTGCGCGTCCATGATCCCACGGATTGCAACTGGAAGTATCTGCGTCATCAGCACGTGACAGTCGTGAGACTTCATCCCGCTGAACTTCTGCTTCGCTGGGTCTAGGTATCTGCTTATCTTCCCCGCGTAACCGTAAGGAAGTTTTACTCCTAGGAGGCAGGTGAAAAACTGCTCGATCTCCTCCTGACTTAGAGTGAAGCACGCGGGAGGGTAGTCATTTCCGGTCTTCTTGGCCTTTTTGCCTTTGCGACGACTTTCTGTGTCCTGCTTCGCCTCATCATCATCATCATCATCATCATCATCATCATCATATATAGCGTGAAGCTCCTGCCTGATGCCCATTGATTTCAAGTCTGCCCTTGCTTTCGGCCCATCTTTGGTCCTCTCTGGCATGTTGAGCAGGGTACCAAGCAGACTCTCGCACACGTTCTTCGTGATATGCATGACATCAAGGCTGTGAGGCACACGGTGGATCTTCCAGTACGGCAAGTCCCAGAAAACAGACCTCGTTTTCCATACCTTCAGCAGCGGCTCTGGCGCCTTTCGCTTCTTTCCCGGCTCTGGCGCCTTTTGCTTCTTTCCTGGCAGTGGGCAGTCTTTCCAATTTTTCAACAGCTTGTCTATTTCCTCGCCGCTCCTCGTACACGGGCGTTTTCGGGGTTCGGTTTCACCATCGAACAGATCCTTGCGTTTCCTCCACGGGTCATCGTCGCGAAGCCACCTTCGATGTCCCATGAACACGGTTTTCGAAGACCCGGGATCTCTATCTAGCTGGCGATACGTTGTGTCATCCATGCACCTTACGCATCCAGAAAATCCGTGGACTACCTGCCCCGCAAGATATCCGTAACCGAGATAGTCGTGCACCGTCGTGAGCAGTGCGGCTCTCATAGGGAAATATTCTTTCTCTGCGGCGTCCCACGTATTGGCTGGCGTTTTCCACAGTGTGTCAAGCTCCTCTTTCAGCGGCCCCAGATACAGATTGATGTCGTTCCCTGGTTGTTTCGGCCCTTCAATTAGCATACTCATGTGAATGTACTTCCTCTTCATGCACAACCAGGGGGGAAGGTTGTACATCCACACAAACACAGGCCAGGTGCTATGTGTGCTTCTCTGGCTGCCAAACGGATTGACTCCATCGGTGCTCGCGCCCAGCATGATGTTCCTTGGATCATTCCCAAATTCTGGGTATTCGAAGTTCAATGCTTGCCACTGGCTCGCATCCTTAGGGTGACTCAGCATCTTGTCTTTTTTATCTATCTCCGGATCATTTGCGTCATCTTCTCGCTTCTTCTCCTCCCTATCCGCGTGCCAACGTAGGAGCTTTGCTACCTTAGGATCCGCGAAATACCGCTGCAGACGAGGAGTGATCGGAAAGTACCACACCACTTTTCGAGGAGCTTTCTTCCTCTTCTTGTATCGAGTGACACCGCACACCGGACATATTGTAGACTCCGCGTGCTCGTCCCGATAAATGATGCAATTGTTCATGCACAAATGGTATTTCACGTGCGGTAAATCCAGAGGACACACGATTTTCTTCGCCTCCTCCAAACTGGTCGGGCACTTGTTCCCCTTGGGAAGACGTTCGTGCCAGAATGACATGTTCTCGTCGAAGCATGCATCGGTCATTTTGTGTTTTACCTTCATCTCCAGGGCCATGAGCGTTACTTTCAGGCGGGTATCCTCGGGCCTGCATCCTTCATACAATGGAGTAACCGCGTCTAACTCAAGTTGATCCATCTTGGCTTTCTCTCGGGCGGCAGCTCTTGCGTTATCCGTCTGCTTGAGAAGCAGCTCTTGAATATGAGGGTCCTGCACCCAGCCCATCGATGGTCCAGCGTCGTCTGCTCCGCCGGCATCATCATCTTCATGATCATGCCCGTCGCCTGCTCCGGCATCTTCCTCATCATCATGTCCTGCATCTTCTACGTGATGACTGTGTACAGCATCAAAGTCGTGATCATCTCCTGGGGATTCTTCGTCTTCTCGCCCGCCCGAGCCGCGGTGGTTGTCTTGCTGCCCTTCCTCATTTCTTGCCCGGCCCGCATGGACGACTTCGTAGTCATCTTCATCACCTTGCCACCGATAGCCATCCATGAAACCACGCAACAGCAGGTGGTCCCGCACCTGCCCGGAATCCGGGTCCGCAATAAGGCTCTTCAGCTTGCATCTTCGACACGGACATCTTATCTCCGTCTCGTTCTTTTGAAGCATCTCGGCCTTCGCGGACCTCAAAAACCTATTCACGATGCCTTCGGTCATCGTGCGGACCATGGTCGCCTGCGGGGTAGAGCAAAACGATATTTTAGAACCAAACAAAAATTTGGCATGACCTTCCCTAAAAATAGGACCAAAAAGAATGCTTAATGCCAAAATTCTCGCCGAAACGGAAATGAATCAACATTCCGGCAAAATATTGGCAACTATCGCATATCAAATACCGGTACACCTCCAAACACAAACACATATGCAACACCACAAACATATGCAACACCACGAACATACATAGATCTAGCTAGGCCGTAAAAAGTGCATGTGCACATTGTTGTAAGGAGAACAACCTAAATATAGCTTCCCCCCTTACTTACCTATTAAAACAAGGTAATTTAACCACTTAATTTGAATGAATCTATGGTGGAAATGAGGTGAAAAAGAGGAGGCACCCGAGACAAGGAGGAGGTGGAGAGAATGAAGTGGGGAGAAAGTGAGTGTGTGGGTAGGAGAGGCTGTCCCAAATATCTTGTTGCTACCCACTTACTAATGGCGCACCTCTTGCATGGTGCGCCATTAGTACTTACAACTACTAATGGCGCACTTAAGCAGGATGCGCCATTAGTATGTTTGGATAGGCGCACTAGTTCAAAAAAAATCCTATACTAATGGCGCACCCACTGCCTGGTGCGCCATTAGTAGTTACAACTACTAATGGTGCACTTGGGCAGGATGCGCCATTAGTATGTTTGGATAGGCGCACTAGTTAAAAAAAATTCTATACTAATGGCGCACCTGCTGCCTAGTGCGCCATTAGTAGTTACAACTACTAATGGCGCACTTTGCCGGGATACGCCATTAGTATGTTTGGACAGGCGCACTAGTTAAAAAAAAATTTGATACTAATGGCGCACCCGTAGCATGGTGCGCCATTAGTTGTTTAAACTCTAATGGCGCATCAGATTGTGGTGCGCCATTAGTATATACTAATGGCGCACCATCTTTCTGGTGCGCCATTAGTGTCAATCCCATCTATAGCCATTTTCCTAGTAGTGTAAATACTTAGAACAAAATATGACTCTATATGAATGCCTCCGGCGGTGTACTGGGATGTGCATTGACTCAAGAGTGACATGTATGGAAGAATTATGAACGGTGGCTTTGCCACAAATACGATGTTAACTACATGATCATGCAAAGCAATATGACAATGATGAAGCGTGTCATAATAACGGAACAGTGGAAAGTTGCATGGCAATATATCTCGGGATGGCTATGGAAATGCCATAATAGGTAGGTATGATGGTTGTTTTGAGGAAGATATATGGTGGGTTTATGGTACCGGCGAAAGTTGTGCGGTACTAGAGAGGCTAGCAATGGTGGAAGGGTGAGAGTGCGTATAATCCATGGACTCAACATTAGTCATAAAGAACTCACATACTTATTGCAAAAATCTATTAGTTATCGAAACAAAGTACTACGCACATGCTCCTAGGGGGATAGATTGGTAGGAAAAGACCATCGCTCGTCCCCGACCGCCACTCATAAGGAAGACAATCAATAAATAAACCATGCTCCGACTTCATCACATAACGGTTCACCATACATGCATGCTATGGGATTCACAAACTTTAACACAAGTATCTCTCAAATTCACAACTACTCACTACCATGACTCTAATATTACCATCCTCATATCTCAAAACAATCATCAAGTATCAAACTTATCATAGTATTCAATGCACTTTATATGAAAGTTTTTATTATATCCCTCTTGGATGCCCATCATATTAGGACTAGCTTCATAACCAAAGCAAACTACCATGCTGTTCTAAAGACTCTCAAAATAATATAAGTGAAGCACGAGAGTTCATCTAATTCAAAATAAAACCATTGCCATGCCCTAAAAAGATATAAGTGAAGCACTAGAGCAACAACAAACTACTCCAAAATATATAAGTGAAGATCAATGAGTAGTCGAATAATTATGAAACTATATGAAGACTCTCTAACACTAAAGAATTTAATATCTTGGTATTTTATTCAAACAGCAAGCAAATCCTAACAAAATAAATTGACGCTCCAAGCAAAACACATATCATGTGGTAAATAAAAATATAGCTCCAAGTAAAGTTACTGATGAATGAAGACGAAAGAGGGGATGCCATCCGGGGCATCCCCAAGCTTAGGCTCTTGGTTGTCCTTTAATATTACCTTGGGGTGCCATGGGAATCCCCAAGCTTAGGCTCTTGCCACTCCTTGTTCCATAATCCATCAAAACTTAACCCAAAACCTGAGAACTTCACAACACAAAACTCAAAATAGAAAATCTCGTGAGCTCCATTAGCGAAAGAAAACAAAACACCCCTTCAAGGTACTATAATGAACTCATTATTGATTTATATTGGTGTTAAACCTACTGTATTCCAACTTCTCTATGGTTTATAAACTATTTTACTAGCCATGGATTCATCAAAATAAGCAAACAACACATAGAAAACATAATCTGTCAAAAACATAACAGTCTGTAGTAATCTGTAACTAACGCCAACTTCTAGAACCCCAAAAATTCTAAAATAAATTGCTGGACATGAGGAATTTATCTATTAATCATCTGCAAAAAGAATTAACTAAACTAGTCGTCAACCCGTGCATTCGCACGGGCTAGGTTTTTAAATTTTTATTATTACTTGTGATCTTCCTTTAAATGATGGATATTGTAGTACATGTATAGAAATTATTGCTCTAACAACTATACCACCATCTATTACCAACTATAAATTATCAAGACAATATCACTTATTTCAATAATTTTCAAGTGAGATTGCATACTTTAAAAATTAATGGGAAGGAAATTTGAACAATGGACGCCCACATGCAATCGAGATAAAATGAAATAATAACTTAATTAAGAACTGAATTAAGCAGATATCAATGGTAGAATTGAACTACTTAATGAACCGGAAGGAAGACCATGCATCAAGATTATGTGGCAACCATATGCATGCTCATAAGTATTCCTTTTCGTAACTTCTCCTTGATTCTATCAACACTAAGGCTCCATGGAGAGATTGTTCACTGTTACACATACCTGAAAATGCATGTGCATACGGCACACCAAGTTATAAATCATTATCTATGTGAAATTAAGAGACGTTATAGCTGAAAAGTAGTCCGGCAGCACATTATAGCTAAACAATAAGGAAATGATAATTGCAATGAATGGGGTACAAACTACGATTTGACTCCTCGCACCGTCATGATGATACCACACAGTTAAAATACTAAAGACACTTTGATAGACAAAACAACCCAAGACACCAATGCGATACAAAGCTCCGCAAACAATGGTTAGAAGTCAAAATAACTGGAACAAAATGTACAAACAGGCAAAATACACTCACTCAGTGTCAGAAAGAACAGACAAATATCTTACCTCATTTCTGATATATAATTTGCATAAAATAGTGAAAAATATATACAAAAAGTAGTTCTAAGATCAGTTTTTGTAAAAGCATTAGCACATTCACCCAATATGTTGGTACTTCTGCCAATAAAGAAATCTAGTACATATGGTCAATGCCATTAGTCCATTCGGCCCACAATAATGCTCGGAAGAAAAAATTTATTTAGAAAAAAGAAAATTATAGAAAAATTATCAAAAAGAATAGGGTTAACTTAGAAATTTTGGAAATATATTGATCCATGATCTCATATACAAATATTCATTCTAAATTAATCAAGTGGAATTGTTGGAGATTGTACACTCTGAACATCACAAACATAATGAATTCATTTTCACAAAATACATTATAAAAATATATTATACCAAATATAAACTTTGACAAATTTGGTAGCAGTACACTCCAGTATCATATCTTCCCTGTAACAAATTAAAGAAAAACAATTTCCTATACCTAGTAAAAGAAGATATTCTCTAAATCCACCAATAGGAGCCACTTACTTATTTGTCCAATCTCATAAATCAAGTGCAAGTGTTATCAAATATTCAAATGTCTATACAGATGAGATGCATCTGTGTGGATCACTGATGACATGTGACGTACACCACTGTATTAGTACAAAATATAAATATAAAAAGAACTGGACTGTGTATTACCAATAAAGAGAAATACGATGGCCTAAGATTAATATATTTAGTTTTGGGAAAGACATATATATATTTGAACTGACAACCTAATTGGGAAAAAAATGTTATTACCAACATGTACCAAAATTACGTGTTGTTTTTAATTAGAAGGAGAAATAAAAATATTGCTTGTATGAAAAATATTCATATAAATATAAATGTGACATTTCTTTGTAACTGCAAGGAATAACAATCTACTGAGCTGAAGAACAGAGTCCTACTTCAAAAAAAGCCATATTAGGCACCTGCAAATGAGTCCGCGTTTTTTGCGGTATCTTTCGTCAAACACAGATGGTAAAAATAAGTGTTATTGGACAGCCAAAATCATATCTTAATATATATATATGACTATACTGAAGGTGAAATTGGTATCACGCATCTAATCTAGAGTTCTTCCAGTACAAAAGAATTACAATTGTCTTGACGAAAGCAAATGTATTTTCAACGGCTAATTTTCTTTCTGCTAAGGTGCAACAGAAGTTATGTCTGCTTTGCAGTATTTTTTGGGTCACAGACAACGGTATTATAATCTGGAGATGCTACAAAACATCGATTGGACTATCAACATGCTTGTAGAAGTATGAAGCAGAAATTTCACCCAGAACTGGCACTTTTGGCGACATGGGATGAAGCCAGACTGCAAGATAGCCCCCGCAGTTTTTTCTGAGGGAAGATCCAATTGATGTTAGCATGTATGAACGAACTTTTAAGTCCGCTGATCATGTTGTACACCTGTTGTGACCTATACTGACGTTCAACTACCCCAGCCTTCCAACACCTTTTCCTGCAAGTAGTGAACATCTGACATTGAAGATAATAGTTTCGTAACAATTTGTACAGTATTCATGTTCAAGACTTGAGCAGTTGCCTAATTCAGAACAAACAAAAAAACCAAATGGTTGCAACAGCCTGTGACGGCATGAGCTACAACTATATTTAAACAAATTGCACTACTTAACTCGAACCATATATTACAGGGAGCTCACCAGAAATCATAAAAATCTGTGTGATGTCTGATTCGGAGATTAGAGACACGTGAAGGCATGTGTGGCTTCATTCGTTCGGCGGGCAGGGCACAATATATCATTTATCTCTGTATTCATACTTGAGAATCCAACCATCTATCAGTAGTGCAGAACCAGGCAATAGCACCGGTTTGTAAGGCCCTTTAGTGCCGGTTCCATAACCGGCACTAAAGTGTGGGCACTAAAGGCCCCCCCTTTAGTACCGGTTCAGCATGAACCGGTGCTAAAGGGCAACCACGTGGCATGAGCCAGCTCCGGGGGCCGGGATCCCTTTAGTACCGGTTGGTAACACCAATCGGTACTAAAATGTTTGGGGGTTCTTTGGTTTTATGATTTCTTTTTCATTTAATTTTGTGTTTCCATTTTAATTCTTTTTTGTTTGCTGGTATTTTACGATACTACACATTGTACACGTTATGCATATATATATATATATATATAAATAGAATTTCTAGTAGAACCAATCATATATATATCATCAATGTCTCACAAACCACCATATTAATTCACACATACACACATGTATAGCTATATATAATTTCTCCTACATATGCATGTTACCTTCGGAGCTAGTGGCATTAGCCTAATTGGTGCCTTCAGAGCACGATGACAATTGGAAGTGGTTCATGACCTGGTCGATGGGGGTGGTAGCGGGTAATAGTATTCCCCCTTCGGATTTATGACCTAGTCGAGCAAAAATCCTGCTATTTCCTCTTGAAGTGCTTCTACGCGCTCCGTTTCTAGGAGCTTGTCCCGCACCTCTGTGAACTGTTAAGAAGGAGATCAATATGCATGTGTATTAGTTGTGTGACTAGATATCGATAATGGTGTAAAAATTGTGAATAGTGTTCTGACAAGCGTACCCATTCCTGTCTTTGAGATCTGCTCCTTTAAAGGTGTACAAATTGTGAATAATTAATCAAGCATGATAATTAAAGAGATGGCAGCTAACTAGCTAGCTAGTACTACTTAATTACTTACCTTGGGTCGAAATCATTTCAGCTGTCATTTCCATTCGCCTTTTGTGACGCTGATGAACCTTGTCCAAGCCCTGCTCGCCGACAAAGAAAATGAATAAAGGGGTTATTAAATAGTTCATATCATGAAATGACGAACTAATAGATATAATCTCGAATACATTGTCTCGAATAATAGATATAATCTTGAATACATCGTCTCGAATAATAGATATAATCTCGAATACATCGTCTCGAATAATATATAATATTGAATAGTACATCACTGGCTAGGTAGCTAATTAAAGATCAAATACTACAGAAGAATCTAGGACACTCGCGGTTCCTACGGCGCGGGCGGTGGACACCCAAAGAGAAGGAACCCTCACAGGATCATAGCTGAAGTGAGATCCCTGAAGAAACTGCCAGGTATTGGAGAACCTGCCGCCCTCTAACGCAACTATGTAGCGATGAACGTGCTCGTCCTCCTCCCAGACACGGCGACGTGCCACCTCCGGCGGGGCCGGCTCCCTCCGCACCAAAATTGGCCCACGCGAACGCCACCAAACGAGATTAGGGTCGACGACGGGACCCGGGGCCGGGTTCCTCATCAAGCGGCGCGCCCCTCCAGGCAGCACCTCCCAGTGCCAGCCCGGCGGAGCCCAGTCCCGGACATGGGTCAGTCGGACGTCGTCGCGGACGGGTCGACGGCGAGGATGCGGGCCGGGCATCGTCGAGAACAAATACTAGCTATATGCCCGCAAAAGTAACATTTTTTTAATGATTGGATTTTGATAACTAAAATTTCTAACATTTCTATATAACACTAATTATGCTATCATTGCATATGTCAAAATACTATATGCTATTTCATACTAATTAAGCATCTAACACTAAAAACAGAAAACACAACTTTTATACATCCATTAAAAAACTGAAAAACAACATTATATAAAAAATTTCCATACTAATTAAACACTAATTATATCCATCTAACATGCATTCATACACTAGTAGAAAAAGGGTCAAACATGAAGCACATTAGTGCCAGTTTGTATTTGAGCCGGCACTAATGTATACATTAGTGCCGGTTCCAACGGCTAGCCGGGCCACTTTCATTAGTACCGGTTCGTGGCGAACCTTTAGCACCGATTCGTGCCACGAACAGGTCCTAATGAGAGTGGTGGCAGGATGTTGTCAGACTGGGGCCCCTCCAGCCCCTTTAGTACCGGTTCTTGGCACGAACCGGTACTAAAGGTCGTCCTACATAAACCCTTCGTCCACCCGAGCTCGCTCTGTTTTTCCCCTTTCCCCTCTCCTCTCTCTGTTCTTCCCCTCTTCCTCTCGAGCTCATCACACATTTTGGCCAAAATTTGTCAAGATTTGAAGGCCCCCATCCATTCAAATGATCACAAAGGTTAGCAACTTTGTCCTTTCATCTCTCATTGCTAGATTAGCTCTTGCAATGCTTTATATAGTGATTAATTTGTGATTTTAGTAATTTGGGAGGATATATATATATATATATATATATATATATATATATATATATGTGCTAGTATTTGATTTATATGCAATTTGAGGTCAAAAATAACACCTAGTTTGCATATGTAGGTGTGGTTTACTTAGTGCCTTCTAAATCTCCGTCGTAACCACCGTCGATCGCCCGCACCGTCCCGTCGCCGGCACCACCTTGTGGTGAGCCTCTTGTTCATGAAATTTTATATAAAAATTGATGTTTGTGTGATTTGGATATATAGTTAGTCGTATAATTATCTTACCCGTACGTTGTTTGTTATACATATAGTGCCATGGTTTTGATATCCGTCCCCGTCGGCCCTCGTCCTTGTTATGATTCGGATGTGGTATATATATTCTCTTTTAAAACTAGTTGCATTTCGTGTTTATGACAAATTATGCCCATCAAGTTGACATAGAAATTTTTTCTAGGAGGTATGTGAACTGGAAATTCCAACCAACCCTATTGTCGAGAGGTTAAATTTAGTTGAAAGAGAAAACGAGTACTTGAAAGAAAAATTGAAAAGAATTGAGGGGGAGAAGATGGAATTGGAGTTGCATGTTGCCGATGTCGTCGATGATCACAAGATCAAGATGGAGAAAATGCGCTTGAAGATTAGAAAGATTAGAAAATATGCCATCGATAGTGAGGCTTGGTATCATTATGCTGTTGGATCCATTGTTACCTTAGTTGCGATCTTGATCGCATTTGTTGTTGCATTTAAATGCTTTAGCTAGAGAGTTATTTGTTTGTTGCATTTAAGTGTTGTATGAACTTTATGTATGAACTTGTATTAATTTGGTCTATTCGGTGTTGTGTAATGAAGATGAGCCGGCAATGGATGTACGATGACCGATGCTCTCCCCAGTTCGTTGAGGGCATGCATACTTTTCTGCTTCCGGCTGAGGCAAAACAAGAGGGCGGATGGTTTTATGCCTTGTCCATGTGCTGGCTGTAAGAATGGTCAGAATTACTCTACGTCAAGAACCATTCACATCCACCTGCTTAAGTCCGGTTTCATGCCGCACTATAATGTTTGGACCAAGCACAGAGAAAGAGGGGTTATGATGGAAGACAATGAAGAAGAAGAGGACGAGGACAACTATCCTGGCCATGGGTTCCCTGAATACGATGATACAACAATGAGGGAAGAAGCTGAGCCGGTGATTTGGAGAAGAAGAAGTTGCAGCGCATGTTAGAGGATCACAAAAAAATATTGTACCCGAATTGCGTAGGTGACAAGAAAAAGCTGGGCACCACACTGGAATTGCTGCAATGGAAGGCAGAGAATGGTGTATCTGACAAGGGATTTGGAAAGTTGCTGTTAATGATAAAGGATATGCTTCCAAAGGACAATAAATTGCCCGAGAGTACTCACAAAGCAAAGAAGGTTGTCTGCCCTCTAGGGTTAGAGGTGCAAAAGATACATGCATGCCCTAATGATTGCATCCTCTACCGCGGTGAGTACGAGGATTTGAACGCTTGCCCGGTATGTGGTGCATTGCACTATAAGATCAACCGCGATGACCCTGGTGATGTCGAGGGCGAGCGCCCCAGGAAGAAGATTCCTGCCAAGCTGATGTGGTATGCTCATATAATACCACGGTGAAACGTTTGTTCCAAAACAAAGAGCATGCCAAGGCGATGCGATGGCACAGAGAAGACCGTAAGAAAGATGGAAAGTTGAGAGTACCCGCTGACGGGTCACAGTGGAGAAAAATTGAAAGAAAGTACGGGAAGGAGTTTGCAGATGACGCAAGGAGCGTATGGTTTGGTCTAAGCGCAGATGGCATTAATCCTTTTGGGGAGCAGAGCAGCAACCATAGCACCTGGCCTGTGACTCTATGTTTGTATAACCTTCCTCCTTGGTTGTGCATGAAGCGGAAGTTCATTATGATGCCAGTGCTCACCCAAGGCCCTATGCAACCCGGCAACGACATTGATGTGTACCTAAGGTCATTAGTTGAGGAACTCTAACAATTGTGGAATGGAACAGGTGTACATGCGTGGGATGAGCACATGGGGGAACAATTTAACCTAAAGGCGTTGCTGTTCGTGACCATCAATGATTGGCCTGCTCCCAGTAACCTTTCAGGACAGACAAACAAGGGATACCGCGCATGCACGCACTGTTTGGACGATACCGACAGTATATATTTGGCTAATTGTAAGAAGAATGTGTACCTGGGACATTGTCGATTTCTTCCGAGCAGGCATCCCGTAAGAAAGAAAGGCAAGCATTTCAAAGGTGAGGCGGACCACCGGACGAAGCCTCGCCACCGTACTGGTGCTGATGTACATGATATGGTCAAGGATTTAAAGGTGGTCTTTGGAAAGGGTCCTGGTGGACAACCTGTTCCGAATGACGCCGACGGACGCGCACCCATGTGGAAGAAGAAATCTATATTTTGGGACCTGCCCTATTGGAAAGACCTAGAGGTCCGCTCCGCAATCGACGTGATGCACGTGACGAAGAATTTTTGTGTGACCCTGCTTGGCTTCTTGGGTGTGTATGGGAAGACAAAAGATACACCTGAGGCACGAGAGGACCAGCAACGTATGCACGGAAAAGACGGCATACATCAGGGTCATGCAAGCTACGCTCTTACCAAAGAAGAGAATGAAATCTTCTTTGAATGCCTGCTCAGTATTAAGGTACCGTCTGGCTTCTCGTCGAATATAAAGGGAATAATAAACATGGCAGAGAAAAAGTTCCAGAACCTAAAGTCTCATGACTACCACGTGATTATGACGCAACTGCTTCCGGTTGCATTGAGGGGGCTTCTACCGGAAAACGTTCGATTAGCCATTGTGAAGCTATGTGCTTTTCTCAATGCAATCTCTCAGAAGGTAATCGATCCAGAAATCATACCAAGGTTACAGAATGATTTGGTGCAATGTCTTGTCAGTTTCGAGTTGGTGTTCCCACCATCCTTCTTCAACATCATGACGCACGTCCTAGTTCACCTATGCGAAGAGATTAACGTTTTGGGTCCTGTATTTCTACACAATATGTTTCCCTTTGAGAGGTTCATGGGAGTCTTAAAGGAATATGTTCATAACCGTGCTAGGCCAGAAGGAAGCATCTCCAAGGGCCGTCAAAATGAGGAGGTCATTGAGTTTTGTATTGACTTTATTCCTGACCTTAAGCCGATTAGTGTTCCTGAATCACGGCATAAGGGCAGACTGGATGGAAAAGGCACGCTAGGAGGGGAACAAATAATATGTATGGACGGACATTCTCTCACTGAAGCACACTACACAGTTCTACAGAATTCCGCCTTGGTGGCTCCGTATATGGATGAACATAAGAATTTGCTACTCTCCAAACACCCGGAGCGGTCTCATGACTAGATTAGACGTGAACAAACCAGGAGTTTCGCCAGCTGGTTACAGACACGTACCATGCATGACACCTCTATTGAAGATGACATGTACTTGCTGCCCAGTTACCATCTTCGAATATAATGACTTTCAAAGGGTACGAGATAAATGGTAATACATTTTACACGATCGCCCAAGATAAGAAGAGCACCAACCAAACCAGTGGTGTCCGCTTTGATGCAGAAACCAAGACGGGAAAGGAAACATATTATGGTTATATCCAGGACATATGGGAACTTGACTATCGACGTGGTTTGAAGGTCCCTTTGTTTCGGTGCAAACGGGTCAATATGACACAAGGCAGGGTAGCGGAAGACCCGCGGTACGGAATGACAACAGTGGATCTCAACAATCTTGCGTATGCAGACAAACCATTCGTCCTAGCCAATGATGTGGCACAGGTTTTCTATGTGAAGGACATGTCTACCAAGCCAAGAAAAAGAAAAGATAAGGAAGCGAATGCATCGTACGATTAGCCAAAGCGGCACATAGTTCTTTCTGGGAAGAGAAACATCGTGGGAGTGGATGACAAGACAGACAAGTCAGAAGATTATGAAAAGTTTGATGAAATTGCTCCATTCACAGTGAATATTGACCCGAGCATCCCGTTAAATGATGAAGATTTTCCATGGTTACGGCGCAAAGGGACACACGCGAAGAAAAAGTTTCACACCCAAAGATCTGGGATGTGATCGGCTTCACTATCATCACTTTCTTCTGTGTTTCACACCCAGAAGGGAATCTCTGTAATAGTTAGGGTAGTTAATTATGTGTTTTGGCATTTGAAACGCGAAGAAATTTTATGTGCAAACAAATTATTTCATGCCTTTACTGATTTTTAAAGTTAAGTTATTCACAAACTAGTGATTCACACTAATTTCAAATAATTCAAAATTTAAACTATTCAAATTTGAAAACTATGGGCACTAACAGAAAGTTTGTAATTTTTTGTACCTAAAGCAAAAATATTCACAAAGAAACTCTAAATACACAAAAAAACAACTCAAAAATAAATAAAGCAAAAAAAATAAAAAAAAGCCCGCCTACTAGGCCAAAGCGGCCTGCATACGACTAGAAACCCAACCTGTTGTTGGGCCAGGATGCAGGCCCGCAAAGGCCCAGTTGGCCAACAGGGCAGCACAAAACATGTAGGCCCAGTAGGCCTGCTTTGGAGAGGAGCTCGAGAGAGCTACCGCACGGGGGTTTATAAACCAGTGCGGTCGCCCCTCGGCTAGCGAGGTGGGACTAAACTTGCGCACTGCACCTGCACCAGCGCACCCCCTTTAGTACCGGTTTGTGGCACCAACCGGTACTAAAGGGGGGCCTTTAGTACCAGTTGGAGCCACCAACCGGTACTAAAGGGGGTGCGGTTCCCGCCGCTTGGCCTGGCCAAAACAGGCCTTTAGTTAAATCTACTCGGCTGACTAATTGGTCGCATCACCCTGCCTCCACCTATGGTATGCACTAGGTCTATTAAATTGCATGCATAACAGTAGCCTAATTAACTTTGAACGTGTGATGCTTGAGTCTGTGTGCCAATGCCTGCATGTCTGCAGGTCGACAATTAGTTTAATATCAGCATGGTGGCTATTTTTTTATCCTCAGCAGTTAATATAATTATATATGTATAGTCAGCCTGTGTGATGCATGTGCAAAAGCATAAGCTCACAGTATAAAAATTATGATGGTCCAGTTTGGTAGATTTTTATGTACCTTTCTTAATATTTTGAGGTACACCTCAAATTATAATTATTTGTGTGATTTATAAAAATGATGTCACTATGTATCAGAGAAAACATATGTTTTCTATTGTATTTGTAGCACACAAATTATCATAGTTTCTTTTCAGTTCAAAAGAAATAAATTTTTACTTGAGCTAATTAGCACTGTGTACCAGTGCAGGTATGTGGCGTGCAAGCAGAGGACAGAATGAACTTAACAATTACCAATTCTACCGCACATTTGATCTGACAAGGTCAGTTTCTTCGTAGTTTGTTTCATTGCATGTGGAAATATATGTGCCATCAGGCATACTTAGTGTTTTCTTTTGATCATATTGACGCTTTAAATCTTAGACCTAATTTATTGCAATTTCTAATGACATATGACTCTTTGTGCCTATGGTTTGCACATCTTAGAAATTCCCCATCAACCTTTTTAGGTGTCTTCTCCTAACTACATCAGACCAAGGCCACCGTCATGACAATGAGTGTGCCAATGTAGCAGCTGGTGGACATGGTCCTCGCATAGATAATTTCTCTCTAATTTCATCTATTTTTTCTTAAAGAGAAATAGCATAAGGAGAAACCATTACTATGTCATATATGAGCTAACAATTTCAGATCACCATAGTAGTTATTTCTAGCTAACAATGTGAAACACAAAAATGTTAGGCCGTGCATGGGTTGATGTCTAGTGTGCATGGTAGAATAACCTTACTAGCCTTTTTTTACAATGTTTGAAGAAAATTCTGCTTGGTATGTTGGAGAGGCTGGGAGGAGGATCCTTGCATTGTCGAAAAACAATATAATTGTGAATTTTTGTTGTACGACGATAGGAACTTTGTTTACAAGTTAAGCTTGTGTTGTTCATTCATGGTTACAACTACAGTAATATTTGTTATTTTTATGCAGTGTGCAATGGATTTAGAATTCGCCAAATTACTATTGTGATTTCCTAGAGAAAGTCCACATTACTCAGCTGGTGTAGATGAATTTCTGGAGTTCGCATATAGAGATATACCAACAGATACAATGGCTAATATCCTGCCTCTGTCACTTCTTGCACCATGTCAATGCATTGTGTTTTAACAGTTAATTTGTGTTTTTTTGTCTGTAGATTCAAAAGTTAAATGGATGATTATATGAGTGCGTGGCAAGTATACCGCAGTGACGATGATGATGTTCATGTTCATGATGATGGTGATGATGATGATGATGATGATGATGATGGAGGCTTTCAGTTTTGGTTAAGTTGTAGGGATGATGTTCCCCGGTTCAGTTGTAGATAAGTTGTACGGATGTTGATGTATGCTTTCAGTTTAAGTTTCAGTGTCAAGAAAACATTTAGATTACGCATCACATTTGGATGATGTTCCTCGTGTAATATCAACTATTGTAATCCAATAGATTTATCAAATATATAATTTCTTCCTATTGTGAGTATATTCTTTTGTTTTCTGTTCACTTGAAATACATAATTATCACTATTACATGGAGAGTTAATTTAATTGTTGGCAATATATTCACATTATATATACGAACACATGAAGTGTTGCAAATTCTTCGTTGCCAAGCAATTGGATCTTGATTCCTGTGCATTAAGCGCCAACGTATATAAGTGTTGCGCAAGTGTGTCTTATGTGTTGCATTCTTACAACGGTCCCTTTTACCAATGGCAGTATAAGCGTTGCACTATGCGCTAGCAAGACTGGATAAGGCTACGCATCCCAAACCGTTGGTAAATACACTAACAATGGATATATGGACATTTAGATACGGAAAAAAGCGTTGCTATAAGGGGGGTCATGTTGTAGTGAGGTATGCGTAGTGCGGCACCACATTGAACTTGGCAAATGCGGTTCGCCCGAGCAGTGCGTGATAGCCAGTGCGGAACAGGACTATGTCGAAGATTAACTCCTCGCTTCGGAAATTATCCGGAGATCCGAAGACCACTTCAAGTGTAACTGAGCCTGTACAGTTGGCTTCTACACCTAGTATGATGCCTTTAAAGGTCGTTCTGGTGGGTTTAATCCTCGAGGGATCGGTGCCCATTTTCCGCACTGTATCCTGATAAAGCAGGTTCAGGCTGCTGCTGCCGTCCATAAGGACTCTAGTGAGGTGAAATCCGTCAATAATTGGGTCTAGAACCAATGCGGCGAATCCGCCATGACGGATGCTAGTGGGGTGGTCCCTTCGATCAAAAGTGATCGGGCAAGAAGACCATGGGTTGAACCTTGGGGCGACTGGCTCCATCGCGTATATGTCCCTTAGCACACGCTTCTGCTCCCTCTTGAGGACGTGGGTTGTGTATATCATGTTCACCGTCCGCAGTTGCGGGGGAAAACCTTTCTGTCCACCGTTGTTCGGCGGCCGGTGCTCCTCCTCGTCATCGCTATGCAGCCCCTTGTCTCTGCTTTCGGCATTTAACTTGCGTGCCTGCTTGAACACCCGACAATCCCTGTTGGTGTGATTGGCTGGTTTTTCGTGGGTGCCATGTATCTGGCATGAGCGGTCGAGTATTCGGTCGAAACTGGACGGGCCCGGAGTATTTCTTTTGAATGGCTTTTTCTGCTGATCGGGTTTAGAGCCTTTGAATCCGGCATTAACTGCCGTATCCTCAGCTTTGTCGCTGTTAATGCGACGCTTTTGCTTGTTGCAACACGACCTGCCACTGTTGTCCTTGGTATCCGAATTACTAGGGCTCTTGGTCATGTTATTGCTGCGAGCTAGCCAGCTATCTTCTCCCGCGCAAAAGCGGGTCATAAGTGTCGTGAGGGCTGCCATAGACTTCAGCTTTTCCTGTCCTAGGTGCCGTGCAAGCCACTCGCCGCGAATGTTATGCTTGAAGGCTGCTAGGGCCTCTGCATTCGGACAGTCGACGATTTGATTTTTCTTGGTTAGGAACCGTGTCCAGAATTGTCTGGCCGATTCCTTTGGCTGCTTAATTATGTGGCTTAGGTCATCAGCGTCTGGCGGTCGCACATAAGTGCCCTGGAAATTGTTGAGGAATGCGGCTTCCAGGTCCTCCCAACAACCAATTGATTCTGTTGGCAAGCTGTTAAGCCAATGCCGGGATGGTCCTTTAAGCTTGAGTGGGAGGTATTTGATGGCGTGTAGGTCATCACCGCGGGCCATGTGGATATGAAGGAGATAGTCCTCGATCCATACCACAGGATCTGTTGTGCCATCGTATGATTCGATGTTGACAGGTTTGAAACCCTCGAGGATTTGATGATCCATTACTTCATCTGTGAAGCATAGTGGGTGTGCGGTGCCTCTGTATTGGGCTACATCATGACGGAGCTCAAACGAGCTTTGTCTACTGTGTTCGGCCCAGCCGGATTTACTGTATCCGGTGTGACGAGTATCGTCTCATGCCGTGGGGTGCCCACGTGATCCGTAGATCAATCTTGTTTGCCTTGCCTTGTCCTCCAATATATATCGCAGATCTGGCACATTTTCCCATGCCTTGGTAGTTTTTGAGCGGCGCCGGGGTGCGACTTGAGTGGAGGGCCGAGAGGCCTCTCTGTCGCGGCCACGGGGTGGCCGGTCTGCCGCATCATGCGCTGGTGATGTAGGTTTAAGTGCTTCCTCCTCTAATTGGGGTAGCAACCTGCGCTTTGGGGTAGCTCTTGGAGGGGCGTTCGAGTTCATACTCTTCGGCCGCAAGGACTTCAGTCCACTGTCGGCTAGCAAATCTTGATCAGCTCTAAGCTGTTGCTATTTTTTCTTGAGGCTGTTCGCCGTGGCCATAATCCTGCGTTTGAAACGCTCTTGTTCGATGGGATCCTCCGGTACGACAAATTCGTCGTCGTCGAGGCTTGCCTCGTCTTCGGAGGGAGGCATATAATTATCGTCCTCGACCTCTTTGTCTGCCGCTCTCTCATGAGGGTTGGCTTCTCTATCCTCCTATGCTGAATCTTGCTGGAGGTGGTTGTCTTCGGCACTGTCCAGGGTGTTATTATCCCCCGTGCCGGAATCACCGTTTTTGTTTTGGCGGGATTTAGAGCGGCGCCGCTGACGCCGGCGCTTAGGCTACTTCTTGGAGGGGTCATCCTCCGCTGTTCCATCGCCATTGCCTTCTTTTGGGGTGTCCACCATGTATATATCATATGACGAGGTGGCTTTCCAGTGCCCTATAGGCGCTGGTTCTTGATCGTCTCCTGCATCGGCGTTCATACCGTCCATGTCTTCGGAGTCGAAGTCGAGCATGTCGGTTAAATCATCGACAGTGGCTATGAAGTGGGTGGTGGGTGGGCTTTGAATTTCTTCATCATCCGCATCCCAACCTTGCCGACCATAGTCCAGCCAGGGCTCTCCTGACAAAGAGAGAGACTTTAGTGAATTCAGAATATCGCCGAAGGGCGAGTGTTGAAAGATGTCCGCGGCGGTGAACTCCGGCCATGATTGGCGCCCAATCGGGTTCGATCGGTCGGGGCGCAGAGGGCTCGGAGTCCGGAGAGGAGTCCGGCTCCTTGGAGTCACGGGCTTCGCAGAGAATAGGGCTAGTGTTCGGCTTGATTGCCGTAGAGATTGCAGCCCCCGAGGCGGTGTCTAACCACCCATCCTCGGTTGGTGTGATCGGCTCCAAGCTAGGGGTCGGAGCAGACACAGGCGCGGCCTCCAGGTTGGTGTTCGGCGGCAGAGCTAAATCATGCCCATCGTGACAGTGCGGCGCGCTCGGCTGTGGCTCGAACCTGTTGAAGATCATGTCTCCACGGATGTCGGCCGTGTAGTTCAAACTTCCAAATCTGACTTGATGGCCAGGGGCATAGCTTTCGATCTGCTCCAGATGACCAAGCGAATTGGCCCGCAGTGCAAAGCCGCCGAATACGAAGATCTGTCCGGGTAGAAAAGTCTCACCCTGGATCGCATCGCTGTTGATGATCGGAGAAGCCATCGAGCCTAAAATCGATGACACAGAGGAACTCTCAATGAAAGCACCAATGTCGGTGTTAAAACCGGCGGATCTCGGGTAGGGGGTCCCGAACTGTGCGTCTAGGTCGGATGGTAACAGCAAGCTGGGGGCACGATGTTTTACCCAGGTTCGGGCCCTCTTGATGGAGGTAAAACCCTATGTCCTGCTTGATTAATATTGATGATATGGGTAGTACAAGAGTAGATCTACCACGAGATCAGAGAGGCTAAACCCTAGAAGCTAGCCTATGGTATGATTGTTGTTTGTCCTACGGACTAAAACCCTCCGGTTTATATAGACACCGGAGAGGGCTAGGGTTACACAGCGTCGGTTACAATGGTAGGAGATCTACATATCCGTATCGCCAAGCTTGCCTTCCACGCCAAGGAAAGTCCCTTCCAGACACGGGGCAAAGCCTACAATCTTGTATCTTCACAGTCCAGGAGTCCGGCCATCTGAACACCCCTAATCCAGGACTCCCTCAGATGGCCTAAATAAAATTTTGCTCATAAGATTGCATGCGTAGAAGATTGCTGACAGGAAATAAATTGCACTAAAAGGATGAACAAATCCGACTTTATGGGAAGAGAGTACAACAGCCTTGAAGAGTGGAGTATATTATACCTAATATGTGCTGCCATAGGTAACGCCTTCAAGATGAATTATCAAACTGATAGTGAAGGTTGTATTATTGACATGAAGTACCAATACATGGGAGCAATGAACATGGCGATAGTGGTCGACAAATGCACAAAGGCGACCACCGTTCAAATGAATAACACACCTGCTACATAGACCCCACATCGGCATCTAGAGGAGAATCATTTGGAGGAAACATAGAGTGGAGGGCCGCAGGGGAGGGAGAGGGCCGGCCGTCGCCCGTCGCCAACCGCCCTTGTTGCCGCACACGGAGGCCTGCCTTCTCATCGGATCGGGTCAGAGCGGTGTCCCGAGAGAAAAGATGCACACGGTGTTCGCCCCCTCGGTCTATCTCTCCCGGCGTGGCCCATCTCGACGAGATGTGGCCGTGATGGATCTGGCCTCCACCCCACTGACTTCCTCGACTCGATCTAGGGCCTCCCCGCTTTAATAAATGAAGGTGAG